>NC_136903.1:2099962-2132462 GCF_949606895.1 Notothenia rossii | reverse complement strand
GTATTAATCTGTACTTTCGCTCTCACTCTGTTGCTGTTCAACTCCTGAATTTAATTCATATAGATCCATCTTATCTTATTCCCTAAATCCTCCCTTCCCCCTTCCTTTCCTTCGATCCCTCCTTTCCTTTTTATTTGTTCGTCTTTTGCTTCTTTCGTCTCTCCATAATACTTTGTTCTTTCCTCTGTGACCTTTCCTATATCCTTCTTCCTTCTGTTGCTCTTTTGATTTGATGTCTCATATTCTTCCTTCCTTTTATTGAGCTGATTCAGACGCCTTGTAATTAAACCTTGAGACGAACAAGTCCTTTTCTTTACCTTGGTACCCCTCCATGCTGACGCTTAAAATACAACTTTGGAATCAGGAATTTTGCACGTAATCAGAAATGCTGTCAGACTATGAGACAACATAATTAGGGAAGACCGTTAGCGCCACATGGGAACTTCTTTTGAGATCAGACCAAAGGTGAATTTATTTATTTTTGTTCTGAGATTAAAGTCAAAGCTCTAAGGAAATACCAACTCTGACTTTTTCCTCAGAATCCAATTTCAATCAACTCAAACATTTCAATCAACTCAAACATTTCAATCAACTCAAACATTTCAATCAACTCAAACATTTCAATCAACTCAAACAATCCTAACCCTCATTCGAAGGTAATTACAAATCACTCATTGATAGCAGAGACACTTACTCAGACATGATGGCGGTTGTCTTTCTTCACAGCCTGTTTGACAGAAAAGAAGAAGAAGAAGTTATTGAGAGTAAACAATGCTTTCATCCGCACTGCGCTTAAATACGGGAGACCCTCCTCCTCCTCCTCCTCCGGGTGGAAGGCGACCTCAGAGAGCTTTTGATGAGCAGCTGAGTGTTGACAGAGCTAAGTTTGGACGCCGGGGTTTGGGTCGCATGACGCCGGCGATAAGCTTCTCTGCAGGTGCTCAAACCCCAAGATCCCGCGGGAATTAACACTTCAACTCCTTTCAGGGAGGGGGGAATGTGCAGCGGCAGCGAGAAGACCCCCACACACACACACATCTCACACTAAATCATAACTATACTCTCAACGTCAACGGAAATATTCAGATCACTATTTTAAACACTAATACCACGCTTGAAGACACACACACACACACACACACACACACACACACACACACACACACACACACACACACACACACACACACACACACACACACACACACACACACACACACACACACACACACACACACACACACACACACACACACACACACACACACAGTTATTTATGACTATAAATAATTCAGGTTTCGTTTTCCGTCTCATTAAAAAGGCGGTAAAACGAGCTGGAGATATCTGAGCACCGGGAGATATTCACACTTGATTAAAGACTTAAATTGGCATGTATTTGCATATTTTCAAAACATTTCGGTATCAAAACATCTCTATGTTTAGTTTGTAACCACAACATTCAAGATTAAATGATTTAAAATCAAAATGCAATGTAAAATAACTCGTTTTTATCTTTTAGAGCATTTATTTACCCCTGGTATAACACCCAGAAAGGTCCAGCCCGTACGTTGAACACACATTCTGAAACTAATAGCTTTTAAAAAACTACAAAATGATCACCTAGTAGTCACAGCTAAATCTAAGAGATCACTTCCATCCGCTCGAATTCAATGACATTTCTGGAAAAACTCCTGAAACTGAACTGCATTAAAGTAGAAATCTCAACCCGAGGGCAGATTTTGTCTTGATGGCTAAATGTGACTCCAGAATACCTGGTAAGATCACAATCTGTTGCAGCACACTCTCCAAAAACAATCAAATCTAACCATCTTCTCTAAATGTATCCAGGAGATCTCATGCAGCCAAACACCATGACTCAGAGATCAAAGTGGAAACACTCAAAACACTCAAAACGCTCAACTTTACCGAAATCAGTCGAGTTTTTGAATTGCAGCCAAATGTTTCAAAACAGTCAGAAGCCTCTCCTTCACCCTGATCACATCCTCTGCACTTATTAACAATCCCCCGAGGTCGAGACCTTTTCACCTCAGCACCCATGAACCAGCTGCACTGATGCATGCAAGAGAGGAAGAGGAGGAGGACGAAGAAGAAGCTGGGCTCACCTACGAGGAGAAAGAGTCCAGGAGTAGGATAACACTGAGGAGAAATCACCCCGGGGTGTATATATATATATAGGGGGGCTCAGATATGGATATGGAGCCCCTGGTTATGGAAATGCAGGATCCTCAGACCAATCGGCCAGAAGCTGCTGGAATCTCATCGACCCCTGCCAACGTCTCAACAAGGCATCGTCGAGGAGGAGCCTGGGATCACTTTAGGACTCTGCTCAGCGCCACGAGAAGCTATAAAGAGAGGGAAAGGACTATAAAACCATCAGGGGCCAAAACGTTTAGCCGTGTACGAGGAAAGAGGAGAGTCTCTTCTGATTACTGCGAGGGTAGAAACACCTGAGGCTGCATCGGTGAGGAGAGAAATAAAGACTTTATGGGAGAAAGGGAAGGGGCCGTTCCAGGTGAAACACGTTGGCTATCTGTTTAGACACCATTAAATATTAAGAGCAGGGCTCTCAAGTTTTGAACAGAGATTTTGGTATTCCAACTTTTGGCTCCACTCAAAGTTCCCATGAAGCCCTCTGTACTGCGAATCTCAACGGGGGGGGGGGGAGGGGTGCTAGTGGAGTATGAAGCCCTCTGTATCGCGAATGTCAACGGGTGCTAGTGGAGTTCACACGTCTCAAACAAGCCTAGTTTGTTTACAAAATTGCGGCGCAACTTGGTGGGCGGTACCCTGGAAAGAAATCTCTGCGTGAGAAATACAAGGTGTGGCGTGTGAGCGTGTGAATGGAGGAGAGCTCTGTTAAGAGTCTTAAAGAAATACTTCCGCCACAAAATGATCAATCACTATTTGTTTTCACCATGTTAAACAAAGAATCTGAAAACTGAGTCTTGATGAATTTAAGTAAATCCGGTACACGCCAAACTATAAAGAGTGGTGCAGGAATAGCTCCGAAAACACTGGTTGTTATCCTGAAAAAACGTCTGTGGTAAAAACAAGATGAGGAGATTTTAACCGTTTTGCTCTACGACATAACGACATGCTGTAGTTCCTTTATAGCCCAACATTAGCCTCCTTTAGCTTAGCGGTGGTGACGTGAAGTCATGTGACCGTGCTGTAGTTCCTTTATAGCCCAACATTAGCCTCCTTTAGCTTAGCGGTGGTGACGTGAAGTCATGTGACCGTGCTGTAGTTCCTTTATAGCCCAACATTAGCCACCTTTAGCTTAGCGGTGGTGACGTGAAGTCATGTGACCGTGCTGTAGTTCCTTTATAGCCCAACATTAGCCTCCTTTAGCTTAGCGGTGGTGACGTGAAGTCCTGTGACCGTGCTGTAGTTCCTTTATAGCCCAACATTAGCCTCCTTTAGCTTAGCGGTGGTGACGTGAAGTCATGTGACCGTGCTGTAGTTCCTTTATAGCCCAACATTAGCCTCCTTTAGCTTAGCGGTGGTGACGTGAAGTCATGTGACCGTGCTGTAGTTCCTTTATAGCCCAACATTAGCCGCCTTTAGCTTAGCGGTGGTGACGTGAAGTCATGTGACCGTGCTGTAGTTCCTTTATAGCCCAACATTAGCCTCCTTTAGCTTAGCGGTGGTGACGTGAAGTCATGTGACCGTGCTGTAGTTCCTTTATAGCCCAACATTAGCCTCCTTTAGCTTAGCGGTGGTGACGTGAAGTCATGTGACCGTGCTGTAGTTCCTTTATAGCCAAACATTAGACACCTTTAGCTTAGTGGTGATGAAAGCCATTTAGCTTTGCAATGCTTGCTTTATTTTCAGCCAACAAAAAACGTAATAAATTCGCCTCTGTATGAAAACAGTTTTTTCTGTATTGACTGCGAAAGACTTCTTCCGGAATAGGCCTATGTGTTTTAAATACGGTTAATTATCAGTCTCAACCTCCAGCCGGACTCACAAGAGGACTCATCCTTTAAAGTTGGCCAGAAGTCAGATCTTCACCGCCGCCTCACTTACCGCCTTCAGCTGTGGAGATCGTATCGGATGGTTTTAAGCCTCCGTTTACACAGCTGCCCGACACCTCTGAACACAGGACGAGGCTAAAAGTTCACAGGCATGCTAACGAAGAGCTATGATGCTCATAGACAGCTTAAACTAGCGGATATATACACCAAACAAAGGGGGGGGGGGGGGGGGGGGACTCTTAAAAAGCCCTGATATGCATGCCTTAACATGCATGTAATAACTGTTAAAGGTCCCATGTCGGCCATTTCTACTGATCATAATTCCATTGTTGAGGTCTACTAGAATAGATTACATTGTTCAATGTTCCAAACTCACATTGGTTTCTCGTACAGCATCTCTGTATAGCATGTGTATTCACTCTGTCCTACACGGTTTGTTGGAGCTCCTGCCCCCCCCCCCCCCCTCCCGTGTGAGCCCACTGTGCTCTGATTGGTCGGGACGTTACGAGGCTCGCTGCTCAGTGAGCTGGCTTAATGGTGTGGTTTCCGGGTCGTTGATACAGCGAGAACAAGCTAAACTCATCCTGAGCACACAAACACTCACAGCCGAAGCAAAAACAATAAGTGTGGCTTGATGTTGAGAAAGAAAAAGGTTTATAACGCTGTGAGAATGGGTCTGCCGCTGAGAGCATTCCTCCACCATCCCAACTCGTCTATTACCAACCAGGGAGCTCTATGCAAGTCAATGGGACTCCCTGTTAGTTGAACATTTACGCTAAAGGAAACAAGAATGGAAAAAGAGAAATGTCCATCGAGGCGTTCTGGGGCAGCAGAGACAGGTCTCCTCTGTGTTAGAGTTTCACTCCCTACAGGCTGTACTTTGAGGGTTTGTGACTCTGCAGACCTTCATAACACACAAGGGGACGGGTCAGAACCAGACCTGGGACCTTTAAAACAAACAATGCAATAAAGCTGAATTAAAGTCCTCAATATGAACCGTTTCCACATCAAGTGGTTTTCTCTCTGAGCTGCAGAAAAGGGAAGGTTAAAGGGATCCTGTCTTTACCTTAACTTATGTTTGATCCATGATTTAAGTACTTTAAAGGGTTTAAAGGATAAAAACGAATATAAAAATCACAATAACTGGGAACAACGACATCTTATGAATGCCAGATTTCACACACAATTTTGACGAGACTTCCTGAACTTTGAAGACATTTTGCAAACATACGAACATGACACAAGTTAGAAAAAATAGGATATTCCCCTCTCTGATCTAAAGTGTTCTCGACATTATTTCAAAGGTTCCTACTCAGAATTTAAACTGGACTTTAACGCAGTCATGCAGCAGAACATAAACTCTTTTGGGAGTTTCCTGCAACCTTAATCGAAGGATCTACGGACCGGCAGACTTCAGAAACCCGGTTGAAAGAGAGAAACCAGCAGGGAGACTTTGATATCACTTTGAACTATTGCTCAATATAAAGTGCTTAGCTAGCTCACATTTCTGCCGTCTATAAATATCAGGTTTTCTGCAGAAGTGCCTGGTTAGCGTTTCATGTTGGACCGTGGATCTGTCCTCAGAAAAGCTTCCAGACCGTTCTCTGGCTGCAGACGGGCCTCTCATATTAACACTCAGGCTATATGGGCCGTAAAGATATCCGGGCAGCAAGTCAGGTGGGAGAGAAGGCAGCTTTTGATTTGGATGAAGTTACACCGTGTCTTGTTCATAAAAAGCATTCTTACTTAATTGCCAAAATGCCTCATGCAGCAAGGGTAAGTAAAAACATTTAAAGGAGTCGACGGGTTTAAAGATTGGCCTAAAATGATTTAAGTTAATGGAATGGAAAATATTGTGGTTATTGTTAAGCATCCAGTGCTATCGTTTACAGCTAGCGGCATGGCTCTATGGCGATGTCGCTCCAGAGTGAAATATATCTGCAAATATTGGCAAGGTGTTCCTGAAACTCAGCACGGAGATGAATGTACTTGAGAAGGTGAATCCTACCAAGTATGTTTCATCAGGACTTTTCATACAGCTCCACTAGCAGCTCATAGCTTTTGCCTGTCCTGTGCAACATCTACAGAACTACCGTACGTGATAACATGATGCAAACACGTTAAACTCGGGATGAATTATAATAACGTTGTTGACAGGGTGCTGATTAGATACCAAAGATCCTTCCTTCCTGCCGCGGTCAGACTTTATAACCGTCATGGACCCTGGCTGGTACTGAAGTGGGCCGGTCGGATAAGTCACTAGCCCCACCCCCCCCTTGCGGCACCGAGGTGGGCCGACGGTACCAAAGTGGGCCGGCCGAGAGTCCCAGGCTGATTTGTAGTCCCAGTCCGCCCCTGCCTGGTAGACACATATAACAACACAGACTATGCAACAACACCCCTTGTTGTGAAGGGCTTTATTTGTATTTCACGCTTGTAATCACTTTATGTAAAAAATACATATTTTCATAAATGTCTATATGCTACTTATGTCACTTCGTTTTACCTAAATTGCTGTTACAGATATGTTTTAGCGATATATGCCTACTTGTTTGTCATTATTTGTATTATATTCCAAAAAAATCTAACTCTCAAAAATCTCAAAATTCAGTTTTTTTCAAAAAAAAAATCAAAATTCTGGCTTTTTCTAAAAAATCTCAAAATTCTGGCTTTTTCTAAAAAAACTTTTTTTCTGAAATTCTGAATTCTGCTCTTCTAGGTAATCACACATCCTGTCATGTTCACAGCTGCAGTTGATACCTTTGATATCATGCTACTCTCATGTTGGAAGAGGACATTCAGTGTTTTCCCAGCAGCCTCAGTTGTACTTTACCCGTTAGCAACTGTTAGCATGCTTCAACACGGAGAATAACATACCTGACAATCATCAGCTAGCTATCTTTGCCATTGTGAGCATGTAAGCATCTAAAGAAAGCAAAGACTACAACATGAAGCCATCAACAACATTCTCTAATATCCAGGGAGGTGTAACTTCTTTCAAAAAGACGTTCGATAGTAGAAGTCTCTGAGAAAGGGGAGGTCACAGAGGTTGTTGATGGCAATGAAGTCAATCCGGTATGTGATAGGCAGGCAGTGGAGGGCATGGAGGGCATGGAGACGTGATGTAAGGATTTGGTTCTAGACTCAATCTCTACTTTCAAGTCTTCTCCAAAACAGCATAATGTTCCTTTATTCAAATATGGTCCCATGTAGAGATAGTGTAGGATTTAAGGCAGGGCTTCCTTGTGTTGGACTTCAGTTCGTCTTTACATCTTCAACCCTTTCTCAGTTTGGGTTCAAAGTGAATTCTAACATTTTGTTTGGCTACAAATATCTTGGAGAGCGTTTGGTTGCACTCAGCTCCACCCTCTAGTGTCCAATCTAATTAAAAATACCAAGATGGCAAGGACCCATTGCCTCACATAGTTGTTAACTGTAGACTCTTAGACCTCCGAACTGTCTCAGTGTTCGTTTCCCCCTCTCTATTTATACGCTATTTTCTTCAGACCTTTGGCTTTGATTTTGAGACGCCGTGAAACAACACAGAAAAAGCAGAAAGGCGTTGCGATACCATGACATAAATGTGTTTGCTTTTTATACGCTATTTCTCAACATTGTTCTTGCTACTTGTTGAAGCTATATATCTCTTTATATTATTTACTAGTTTAACATTTATTTTCTTGCTGTTTTATAGTGTTTATTGTAAATGTATTCTTAGTTAGTCTCATAAGTTAAAGTAGTTTCTATGCTTTTATTTTGAAGGCATGTTTTGGGCACTGGGTGATTAGAGCACCTGGTGTAATTGTATATATTGGAGACAGGTAGAAGTGGAAGCCAGAGTACTAGTAGGCAAACGTTTTTTTACCAGGGTGTTTCGAGCCACAGGAAAGGCTTAAGGAACAAGCCATAGGAAAGGCTTAAGGAACAAGCCATAGGAAAGGCTTAAGGAACAAGCCATAGGAAAGGCTTAAGGAACAAGCCATAGGAAACCTGTTCATTGTCAATGATATTGGATCATAGTAAATGTACAACGGAGAATCTTGTCTGGACCTGGATCATTGCCCTGCGTAAGATCTGCTGACGAGTGCCTCAGCGGAAGTATTATTTTAAGTTAATTATCTGTTTTATTTCTATATGGTTTTGGCCGCTACACTACTGTTGATTGTTTTGAACCGACCTGGCAGCACTGAATGGCTTTAACTCTACAGGCTGACCTGCAGCCACAACAGCAACAAAGATAATACAAATAAACAATTTGATGAAAACAGTCAGTTTTTTGCGTCTTCTTATTAAAGAAATGTCTGTAATTGAAGATTTTCGGGTGTATTTTAAGCCAGCCTTGGACACCCCGTGGGACAAATGAAATATTTAGAGCGTAAGACAGGGAGCGTTATTTAGTCATCGTAGCAACATATCCACAGATAGAAGATGAGCAGTATCTATGAACAGTTGATTTAACGTGACACAAGTTATGCAGACGAGCTAAAGATGTTATATTATCAAAGTGTTCTCTCAATGTTCATATACGGAGACTCCTTTTGAAGGAAGGTCTCAGGTATGGGAGCTTATCTCAGAGTTTCCAAGCAGGAAGTACAAACTCCCGTCGATATTTCCGACTGGGAACTCGGATACTCCCACTTCCATACCCCAATGATTTCTTAAAAGGTGTTTTAAAGACCCTGTGTGCTGCCCCTTTAAGAGGGCCTGCAAAGGGTTTTGGGTTTTGCACTGTGTCCATAAATGCTTGCCGTAGTTTCCTGTTTCGGGCTGTCTATCGAGCACATGGGTTGTTTCCTGTCAACTAAATCCTTGCTCAAATCCTAGGGTCTTTATGTCTTTTTACAAAAAATGGAAATGAAAATGGAATTGAATCAGTAAACATCCAAAACTGAGCTGCTGTCTCCTGGGTGTTTATTTCCGTGTTAAGCTATCTGCTAAGCCTGCAATCCGAAAAGTATTCTTGCGAGGGCAGAATACCCTGAATAAGTGGACGACAGAAACGTTAGACATCCTGGATCCTGTCTGAATGCACCAGAGCAGGGGTGTCCAAACTATGGCCCAGGGGCCAAATGCGGCCCATTTTGAAGTGGCCCTCAACTAATTAAAAAAGTA
This sequence comes from Notothenia rossii, assembly GCF_949606895.1. Classification (NCBI taxonomy): domain Eukaryota; kingdom Metazoa; phylum Chordata; class Actinopteri; order Perciformes; family Nototheniidae; genus Notothenia; species Notothenia rossii. The sequence goes on along the minus strand of NC_136903.1, from coordinate 2,123,352 downwards.
TAATTAAATATGGCTCACAAATAAAACTTTTCCACGTCATATATTTCTTATACTTCTTAAATATGTATGTGAACATATAATACACAGTAGCATTCATGTGTTAATAAGCCCACTGTTCACATACATTCAGTCAATTAAAGTCAACAAATCTTAGTTGATAAACAAATTAACTTATTTACCTAACCAGCTTGAAATAGACCTTCATATTTCCTTTCATTATAAGCAATGAGCTGCAAACAAAATAAATCAAACCCTCTGGAGAGCGGAGAAGTTTCTTAAAGCGTATTCAAAGATAATTGAGCTACATTTGATTGATTTGCTAACTTATAACTGAACTTATGAGGCGATAAACCTCTCGTGAGCGGCCCAGCCATTCCTTTGGTTTTCTGTGTGTGGCTATCAGTGAAAAACGTTTGACACCGGAGCATGTGAGCAGCTGATCAGCAGTGATCACCTCCACCAGTAAAAGGTGTGAGAGTTACACACAGTTAGCAGACTATAGGGGGGAGTCTGGGGGAGTGAGGGTGGAGGTGAGGATGCTTTCAACATGCAACTTAACTGGCTCGGAGAAACAAGAGATGGGACCAGGACATTTGTTAACGACGGAGGTCAGAACTGGGAGCACAAGTTGTTTGTCTTGTTTACAGCTTTAGCATCAGCTGGGGTTAGCTATTGTTAGCAGGTTGATAGCTTTATTTAGTCACAGATAGAAGATGAGCAGTATCTATGAACAGATGATTTAACGTGACAAAAGTTATGCAGACGAGCTACAAATGTTATATTATCAAAGTGTTCTCTCAATGTTCATATACGGAGACTCCTATTGAAGGAAGGTCTCGGGTAAGGCGACGTCAGAGGTCGCGTTAACCGAACATTTTCCGTCTATGACGTATGTTTTTTTAACAATGACGGAAAAATCTGAAAGCAGTCCGTCATTTTGAGAGATTAGAACAAACTCAGAACAGCGCCAAAGCCTCACCGCAGCGAGGCTCTGGTGGTATGCCGTGTTATGCATGCCGGAGAAGCTGATCAGCAGTGATCACCTCGGACAGTAAAAGGTGTGAGGGTTACACAGCGAGAGGACTATAGGGGGAGTCTGGGGGAGTGAGGGTGCTGACAGCACGATGATGGAGCTGAAGGCATGCTGGGAATGTGGTGTCACGGGGAGATGCTGCCGGGGGGTGCTCAGGTTCAGAGGTGTTCTCCACTCGAGCCTCAGGAATGTCCGGGACCTTTCCTCGCCATGTGGCGGCGTTTATAACTATATGTTTATGTTTACATGGACGGTGATTCATAAAACTGAGGTGGTAGTGGCCGTTCCTTTAAATGCATCCGCCACCTGGAGGAGACGGGACCGCGGGACGGTTAGCTTTGGATTTACTGCCTGTCAATACCGTGTTTCCAATATGAATGTATTTGCCACGAAGGGAAATCTAATTAAAAAAAAATGTTTCTGGTCATTTTTTTGTTTGTTTTGCAATTTAACTTTTAAAGGGGACCTATCATACAAAATCCTCTTCTTCATGTCTCTTCTACATCAACATGTGTCCCCTCTTCTCCATGTCTCCTCTACATCAACATGTGTCCCCTCTTCTCCATGTCTCTTCTACATCAACATGTGTCCCCTCTTCTTCATGTCTCTTCTACATCAACATGTGTCCCCTCTTCTCCATGTCTCTTCTACATCAACATGTGTCCCCTCTTCTTCATGTCTCTTCTACATCAACATGTGTCCCCTCTCCTTCATGTCTCTTCTACATCAACATGTGTCCCCTCTTCTCCATGTCTCTTCTACATCAACATGTGTCCCCTCTTCTCCATGTCTCTTCTACATCAACATGTGTCCCCTCTTCTTCATGTCTCTTCTACATCAACATGTGTCCCCTCTTCTCCATGTCTCTTCTACATCAACATGTGTCCCCTCTTCTCCATGTCTCTTCTACATCAACATGTGTCCCCTCTTCTCCATGTCTCTTCTACATCAACACGTGTCCCCTCTTCTTCATGTCTCTTCTACATCAACATGTGTCCCCTCTTCTCCATGTCTCTTCTGCATCAACACGTGTCCCCTCTTCTCCATGTCTCTTCTACATCAACATGTGTCCCCTCTTCTTCATGTCTCTTCTACATCAACATGTGTCCCCTCTTCTCCATGTCTCTTCTACATCAACATGTGTCCCCTCTTCGTCATGTCTCTTCTACATCAACATGTGTCCCCTCTTCTTCATGTCTCTTCTACATCAACATGTGTCCTCTCTTCTTCATGTCTCTTCTACATCAACATGTGTCCCCTCTTCGTCATGTCTCTTCTACATCAACATGTGTCCCCTCTTCTTCATGTCTCTTCTACATCAACATGTGTCCCCTCTTCTCCATGTCTCTTCTACATCAACATGTGTCCCCTCTTCTCCATGTCTCTTCTACATCAACATGTGTCCCCTCTTCTCCATGTCTCTTCTACATCAACATGTGTCCCCTCTTCTTCATGTCTCTTCTACATCAACATGTGTCCCCTCTTCTCCATGTCTCTTCTACATCAACATGTGTCCCCTCTTCTCCATGTCTCTTCTACATCAACATGTGTCCCCTCTTCTTCATGTCTCTTCTACATCAACATGTGTCCCCTCTTCTCCATGTCTCTTCTACATCAACATGTGTCCCCTCTTCTTCATGTCTCTTCTACATCAACATGTGTCCCCTCTTCTTCATGTCTCTTCTACATCAACATGTGTCCCCTCTTCGTCATGTCTCTTCTACATCAACATGTGTCCCCTCTTCTCCATGTCTCTTCTACATCAACATGTGTCCCCTCTTCTCCATGTCTCTTCTACATCAACATGTGTCCCCTCTTCGTCATGTCTCTTCTACATCAACATGTGTCCCCTCTTCTTCATGTCTCTTCTACATCAACATATGTCCCCTCTTCTTCATGTGTCTTCTACATCAACATGTGTCCCCTCTTCGTCATGTCTCTTCTACATCAACATGTGTCCCCTCTTCTTCATGTCTCTTCTACATCAACATATGTCCCCTATTCTCCATGTCTCTTCTACATCAACATGTGTCCCCTCTTCTCCATGTCTCTTCTACATCAACATGTGTCCCCTCTTCGTCATGTCTCTTCTACATCAACATGTGTCCCCTCTTCTTCATGTCCCTTCTACATCAACATATGTCCCCTATTCTCCATGTCTCTTCTACATCAACATGTGTCCCCTCTTCTCCATGTCTCTTCTACATCAACATGTGTCCCCTCTTCTCCATGTCTCTTCTACATCAACATGTGTCCCCTCTTCTTCATGTCTCTTCTACATCAACATGTGTCCCCTCTTCTTCATGTCTCTTCTACATCAACATGTGTCCCCTCTTCTCCATGTCTCTTCTACATCAACATGTGTCCCCTCTTCTTCATGTCTCTTCTACATCAACATGTGTCCCCTCTTCTCCATGTCTCTTCTACATCAACATGTGTCCCCTCTTCGTCATGTCTCTTCTACATCAACATGTGTCCCCTCTTCTCCATGTCTCTTCTACATCAACATGTGTCCCCTCTTCTTCATGTCTCTTCTACATCAACATGTGTCCCCTCTTCTCCATGTCTCTTCTACATCAACATGTGTCCCCTCTTCTCCATGTCTCTTCTACATCAACATGTGTCCCCTCTTCTTCATGTCTCTTCTACATCAACATGTGTCCCCTCTTCTTCATGTCTCTTCTCCATCAACATGTGTCCCCTCTTCTTCATGTCTCTTCTACATCAACATGTGTCCCCTCTTCTCCATGTCTCTTCTACATCAACATGTGTCCCCTCTTCTTCATGTCTCTTCTACATCAACATGTGTCCCCTCTTCTCCATGTCTCTTCTACATCAACATGTGTCCCCTCTTCTTCATGTCTCTTCTCCATCAACATGTGTCCCCTCTTCTCCATGTCTCTTCTACATCAACATGTGTCCCCTCTTCTTCATGTCTCTTCTACATCAACATGTGTCCCCTCTTCTTCATGTCTCTTCTACATCAACATGTGTCCCCTCTTCTTCATGTCTCTTCTACATCAACATGTGTCCCCTCTTCTCCATGTCTCTTCTACATCAACATGTGTCCCCTCTTCTCCATGTCTCTTCTACATCAACATGTGTCCCCTCTTCTTCATGTCTCCTCTACATCAACATGTGTCCCCTCTTCTTCATGTCTCTTCTACATCAACATGTGTCCCCTCTTCTTCATGTCTCTTCTACATCAACATGTGTCCCCTCTGTGGAAAGAGACTCTGAAAGTTTCAGGAACAAAGATTCTCTCTCTTTTTGATCCATTTCTATAAAAACCTGTCTGAAAATGAGCTGATCAGATTTTGGCCACTTTGTGATGTCATAACTATGTTTTGTCTTGTGTAGCCATTAGCCAATCAGCAACCAAGGTGTATGAACCAGAGTGTACCCCTGTCCTTAGTTTGGCTTTTACATGTGTTGGTAAAATGCGTCTTTGTGTGTTTCTTTTTCACATATGTGGTATTGAGTATATACCTATATCAATATCTATTGATGAGATGTTAGCGTGTTCGAAGTGTCGGCGGCATTTTTGAATCATTTAATTCAACATTAAAGGGATAAATGAATTATTACATTACATTTCAATTTAGCTGACAATACTTATACAATTCTACTTAGGTACATTTTTTTATTCAGAACTTTAATTTGTAATCAAGTATCTTCAGAACAAAGTAATTAAGTAACTTGAGTAGAGGATGGTAGGCCAACATCAGTATCTTGAAGCGGAGGATAATATCATCTGTTATTATAATCTAATATATAACTCTGAAATGTGCCACTCTGCATAATAACATATGTGTATGCTAATGCTTTTTAAACTTTTACAAATGGTATATTATGATTTTTACTTGTAACAGAGTATTTTTACAATGCGGTGTAACTACGTTGACTTAAGTTGAAGATTGGAGTACTACGTGATAAACCATTCATCCCTTTTTTTATATAGTTAATTTATAACAATCCAGAATGATTTCTCTGTCTCTCCCCACTCCTTACTGCCCCGGCAGCACCACTCAGGATAGACAAAGCCATGTTACACTTTGTGCAGCTTCTATCAGCATCTAGTGGCCTTTTGAGGAACTGCGCCTGAGGACATGAACCTCCGACAGAGACTGATGTCCGGTTATTCCATCATGAGCCGCAATGTTCCTTAACACACAATAAGGAGAACATAGCGGATGTACGGAAGTATGAGTCCAGTGTCCTCGCTGCACCCCTCAGAGCAGACAACATGATATTTACTCAGCAGTGTCTGGTGTCAGATTGCAAATTCATAAAAATAAATACTCACCTGGTCTTTAACCTTCTCCTTCTTCTCCTTCTTCTCCTTCTTCTTCTTCTTGGCAGCGCTGCAGTGAGGACAAACAGTGTTTTCTTTGTTATTTAGTAAAAACATAACGTGTAAACATGCAACCTAAACCGACTCCAAATCACAGATAAGTTTTTTAACACTGAAAACAGTCTTCAAGATGTACCTGAAGAAATATCATCTTTTCCTCCACAAAAAAAACAGAGAAAAACGAACTTTTGTTGGCAGGTAAAAGTAGGTTTCTAATGTCCCAGTGTCTTTGTTAGAGTCGCAAGTATTTCTTACATTTGACTGTCATTCAAAGTGTCATCTAATAACTTTAACGCAACCCGGTATCACGGCAAGACGTGAACATGTGACGATGTACCATGCTGGGAGACGTGAAGATGTCACGATTTCGTCCCTTCAAACGTGACAGTTACACGGCATTGTTAACATGGCCCAACCAGTGGAGAAATACCCGGAAATGCCAAGCAAATGCTAACCCGACGGTAGCTACATGTAGCCTTTGTTTCTGCTAAAAGAGGTGTCGACCAGCTGGGGCAACAAGAACATCGGCGAAATCGGGTGTGACTAAAATAAATAATTATTATATTAATATTGACAATAACAACCGACCGTCGGGGTAGGATAAACAGTGTTTTCTTTCTGTTATTTACGAAGAGGATTACGTGTAAACATGCAACCCAAACCGACTCCAAATCACAGATAAAATGAGTTTTTTTAACTGAAAACTGTGTTGAAGATGAACCTGAAGTTTGATCATCTTTCAACCACAAAACGCAGAAAAACAAATTCCAATAGCAGTTAAAAGTAAGTACCTGAAATGTCCCAGCGTCTTTGTTCACATTTGACTGTCATTCAAAGTGTCATCTAATAACTTTAATGCAACACTTTAACGCCAAAGCTTGTTAACATTTTGTTTAGTTATGAGACACTGAGCAGCTGATCTCACTGATTAACACTCAGAGGAGGAACTAATGAGAGAATCAGCTGCAGCCGTTTCACTGCAACACAAACCTCGAGTTGGACTGAGATCAAAAACATGGTATAATAATGTTAATTTCTTTCCTATGGTTTTAAAGAATAACCCTCGTTGTTCAGGATCTGTATCTGAAGGTCTTAAAATTCAGCGAATCTAACGTGTTTCATGATAACGGGCTACAGTAGTACAAATACTTCCTTACTGTACTTAAGTACATGTTTCTGGTATCAGTACTTTACTCCACTACTTATTTTCCTGACGACTTTTTACTTTGACTTCTTACATGTTGAATACAAATACCTGTACTTTCTACTTCTTACATGTTGAACTCAAATACCTGTACTTTCTACTTCTTACATGTTGAACTCAAATACCTGTACTTTCTACTTCTCACATGTTGAATACAAATACCTGTACTTTCTACTTCTCACATGTTGAACTCAAATACCTGTACTTTCTACTTCTTACATGTTGAACTCAAATACCTGAACTTTCTACTTCTTACATGTTGAACTCAAATACCTGTACTTTCTACTTCTTACATGTTGAACTCAAATACCTGTACTTTCTACTTCTTACATGTTGAACTCAAATACCTGTACTTTCTACTTCTTACATGTTGAACTCAAATACCTGTACTTTCTACTTCTTACATGTTGAACTCAAATACCTGTACTTTCTACTTCTCACATGTTGAACACAAATACCTGTACTTTCTACTTCTCACATGTTGAACACAAATACCTGTACTTTCTACTTCTCACATGTTGAATACAAATACCTGTACTTTCTACTTCTTACATGTTGAACTCAAATACCTGTACTTTCTACTTCTCACATGCTGAACACAAATACCTGTACTTTCTACTTCTCACATGTTGAATACAAATACCTGTACTTTCTACTTCTCACATGTTGAACACAAATACCTGTACTTTCTACTTCTCACATGTTGAACTCAAATACCTGTACTTTCTACTTCTTACATGTTGAACCCAAATACCTGTACTTTCTACTTCTTACATGTTGAACCCAAATACCTGTACTTTCTACTTCTCACATGTTGAACACAAATACCTGTACTTTCTACTTCTTACATGTTGAACTCAAATACCTGTACTTTCTACTTCTTACATGTTGAACTCAAATACCTGTACTTTCTACTTCTTACATGTTGAACTCAAATACCTGTACTTTCTACTTCTTACATGTTGAACACAAATACCTGTACTTTCTACTTCTTACATGTTGAACACAAATACCTGTACTTTCTACTTCTTACATGTTGAACTCAAATACCTGTACTTTCTACTTCTTACATGTTGAACTCAAATACCTGTACTTTCTACTTCTTACATGTTGAACTCAAATACCTGTACTTTCTACTTCTTACATGTTGAACTCAAATACCTGTACTTTCTACTTCTTACATGTTGAACTCAAATACCTGTACTTTCTACTTCTTACATGTTGAACACAAATACCTGTACTTTCTACTTCTTACATGTTGAACTCAAATACCTGTACTTTCTACTTCTCACATGTTGAACTCAAATACCTGTACTTTCTACTTCTTACATGTTGAACTCAAATACCTGTACTTTCTACTTCTTACATGTTGAACTCAAATACCTGTACTTTCTACTTCTCTCATTTTCCAAACAGGCTGGTTCCTTTAGTCTGAATGTGTGTTTGGTGGCGTGATCATTATTATTTAGAGTCATTGCGTGCCTATTGATTTGAACACGATCCGTGTATCCATCATTTCCTGGTCTTCTCTAAAGAAGAGGGACCAATGGAAACGTTGTCATGTTGCCGTTGGTCACCATGGAAACATTCATTAGCTAACAATGACATTATTGTTCTATTAATATAAAGGGAGGTCAGGTACTCTTTAAAACAGCTGCTAGTTATGGGTACTTTTTACTGAAGTACATTTCAAAGCCTCTTTACTTTGACTTGAGTAAAGAAGTTTAGTCAGTACTTCTACTTTCACCAGAGTATTTTTAAACAGGAGTATCTGTACTTCTACTTGAGTAAAGGATGTGTGTACTTCTGCCCTCTCTGTGTATAAATAACCTCTGATATTCCCACAGGTTAAACACACATTATATTCTGGATGTTTGCAGCTCTCCTGCTCCGTCTTCTCTTTTCTAATTCTGTCTGCTGAGACTGGAAATGAGAAGGCAGCTGTTTTTTTCTGAGGATACGACACAGCTGCCAAATATAACCTGCAGTAACCCGGAGGAACGGGAGGCCAAACACAAGACATTGTTGAGGATGTTGAGAGTCAAACTCAAGGCCAAATTACAGCCTCTTGTGTATTTAGATTCCGACCACAGATTATTTTTAGTCCGTCTAGTTAATCGACGAGGAACCAAAGACCCTTGCATCACAGAAAATATGTCAGGTAGCTGGAAATAAGCCAATATTAAGGGTAGATAATAGCATGGTGCCTCATTCGTAGGTCTGTAAAATAAGCTGGATGTGAGCTTATTTACAATCTTTAGGGTTTTTATGTGCATACAGTTGCATGCTAGAAGGCTGGGTTAACGGGACACATGAACCACATCATCAAGGATATTTAACTTTTCTTTTATTATTTTTAAATACCCCACACAACCATTGAATGTCATATCCAGGCTGTTGTGAGTGGGCTGTATGTTAGCCTATTTGTTTAAATGTAATAAACATGTGTTATTATTTTTTTTGTCTTGACTAAATGCAGCAATCGCTAAGGCTTTATGTAGCGCAGTGTTTCTCAAACTTTTCCATACCAAGGACCACTTAACCAATAAAAAAACACTCGCGGACCACCTAACTCCACAAATATCCCAAATCACATCGTTTTTCTCGAACAAATTACAAATCGCCTGAAAATGATACAAACAAGTGGCAACATGTGTGATGAAGGTGTTGCGCTGGGCTATATCATGCAAATGGAAATGAAACTTAAGCTCGCTCCATTGCAGAGATATTCCCGCGAGAGTGCGGAAAACTTAAATTCATTTATTTATTTCAAATGTGAAATTTTACCAATATACTCACGGACCACTAGGGGGAGCTCACGGACCACCAGTTGTCCGCGGACCACACTTTGAGAAGCACTGTACGCAAGAATGCTATATAGTACACACACAAATATAAAAAACGTATTTAATGTTTTTACGATTGAATAGAAGCATTTTAAATTAAACAATTGTGCCTGGGCTTTAATGTGAACTTTATTTTCTAGTGTGGCCTTTAATTAAAAAAAAAAAAACGACTTAATGAATAAGCTGACGAAAAATGTACAAAAAATGACCCGTTTTATATTTTTTTAATTGATATTTTGGCAACTTTTACATATATTTCTCTGAATAGATTAGACTTGGTACCGGATTCAATGCCATTATATCTTATCCTATATTATCTGATAGCAACAGGAAACTGAATGAACTTACTGTACCTCTGCAGAAAACACACCAGCTCACTCCAGTTCCTCTGAAAGCAAAAGAAGATAAAGGTAAGTCATTATTGGGAATACAAAACCATTTAGTAGAATCCAGAAATAATGGCACTATAATTAATATTTCACCTTTTCTGCTCCAACTGGAAAATACTCAAGACCTTTCCATTTCTGATATTGATATGAAAAGGCTTTGAATCAGTTAAAAAAAAAATCTGGATTCAGAACAAATTATACAAAGGTTTACTCAAAAAAGGAAATAGGATCAGGGCTAAAATATGAAATAGATTTAAATTCGACTATAATGGGTGTAATTTGTACTGCTATGAATGTCAAAGAGCTTTTCCTCTACAGTGATAAGCACCAACTAATCTACCTGATGTTCATGCTAACGGTACAACCAACGTTAGCTAATGGCTAGGGTTTAACTGTAAAGATGTAAACCTTTTAAAGATTCTTAAGCCTTATTAGTCTTTTGAAAACTAGCTACGGATTAGCATAACGTTAGCATGAGGAAAGTAGCATTACATTTAGGGTCAGTAACAGTGAAATGATTAGCATCTTCGGAGAGTTGGTGCCCAATAAAAGGCATTCATACTGGTCTGTTAAATCCAAATGAAGGTATCTCTTTGTAATGTTTTAATTTCTTGCCTACCGTTTTAAAGAATGCCCCTCGTTGATAAGGATCTGTAGCTGAAGGTTTTAAACTTGAATTTTTCTGTATAGATCTGCAGCTGTTGGACCCGTGAGTGTTTACAAATGCAACCAGACTGTGAACAAGATGAACATGAAGCTTCTGTATTTAATGTGACAGCAACAAGACGATTAAAGTACATCACACTTCTGTTTGAACAGCTTACAAAAGATAGCATGGTGTTGTTTAGTACAGACGAGGGCTGAGTTATACTTCTGCGATCTAAGTTCTGTTTTTAAAAAAAAAATCACTTTACTGCCTGTTAGCTTGCCATGCTAACACAACTTGTGGTTGTGTCATCCATTGGTGACCGTTAGCTTGCCATGCTAACGAGATTTGTGTTTTTTATCCATTACTGACTGTTAGCTTGACATGCTAAAGCAAGTTTTGATTGTTTCATCCATTACTGACTGTTACCTTGAAAAGATAACACAACTTTAGCTTTTTTTATCCATTACTGAGCGTTAGCTTGCCAGGCTAACCCAACTTATTGGCTAGCGTTAAACAATTTTCCTCTTTTACTGGGAATTGTCTATTTCTATATGTGACACGAATGGCTGCAGAAAATTGGCATAGTCAGTTTTAGAATAAAATAAAATGTAGGATATCAAATACTATTAAATTAGGTCATTTGATTATGGAGTTTATTGGATTCTAGCAGTTTTAGCAATGTTTTGCTGCAGAAGCATAAATCAGCCGTCAGAGAACAACAGCAGGATGGATTTACCACTCGTGTACTAATACTTACATCAGTAGGCTACATACAGTACAAATTCATCACACTACAGTGTCAATACAGACAAAATCAGAAGGCAGCTTGGATTCAACTGAAGAGTTTTGTTCCAACGCAACATATCCAGAAACTACCTGAAACCAGTCTCATCTACCCGACATTTATTACAGATCTTAGTAAAAAGTAAGTAAAAACTGTGAAACTGAACTCATGCATTCGATAATTGAATTAATTTGACTTTCATTCATCACTTACTGTACCATAAACACTATCATATTTCTTAGCTTGAGTCATTTTACTTCAAAGATTATCGAAAATGTTCACATTTTTTAACATATATCCTTCCACGGCAGTCTATGCAAGTATAATGTTGGTTTTTAATGTGGATATGAAGCATTTTGGAATAAAACTCTTCAGTTACAAAGACATCAGACCTGCATCAATCACATTTAACTATCGAACATCTTCTTCCTATCAGACTTGTCTTCAATGTTCTTACGCCAATCTCCGGCATCGCGCAGCTGCTTGTCCTGTGAACACAGAAGACATTTCATTTATTTAAAGCAATGACCAGTAAAAAATATAAAATACAGAAGGGGATGAACACGGATCAAATATTCTAAACGAAAGCCAAAAGGTTCATTCTGATGTTTACAGGAATACTGCTGTTGGCAGCCTTTGCTCGTGTTTTACAATAATTACATTAATTAGACCTCATCTCTCTACAGGAGAACACATGTCTTCTTTTTGTCTCGCAGATGGTTAGACGGCCAAGGGGACCTGTTACGTTTCCAGTTTGCAACCACTTCTTCTTCTATGTTTACTGGCGGATTACAGTCGTGAGTAAAGCTAAGCCAACTTCCGAGCTTCTGACAAAACTATGTGTGTATAGCCACACATACTTATCTTCTAACCAGTCTATGGGAATGCACCTAATTCGCTTTTTTTAAAAAAGTTTGCCAAGTTGTTTTCGCATTTGGTTTGTCAGCAGGATTATGGAAAACTAGATGTCTGGTTTTCAAGAAATGGGTTGAAATGGTGATGCATGGGTCAAGGAGGAACCCATTACATTTTAGGATGGATCTAAATCATAGAAGTCGGAAACATACTTGGATTTCTTTTAGCTGCTGGATTACGTTCGTTCTTGGTTTAGTAATATGAATAAAGGAATGAAAATAGCTCTGGATTGAGCTTTATAAATAAGGGCTAAATATATGCACATGTACCAACATCTCTTTCCCAATTCCCAGTAGTGTCTCTACTTTAAAGAGTCCTCTCCTGCTGATGTTCAGGTGTATATCAGTATGTAGTGGCTCTACTTTAAAGAGTGCTCTCCTGCTGATGTTCAGGTGTATATCAGTATGTAGTGTCTCTACTTTAAAGAGTCCTCTCCTGCTGACTTTCAGGTGTATATCAGTATGTAGTGTCTCTACTTTAAAGAGTCCTCTCCTGCTGATGTTCAGGTGTATATCAGTATGTAGTGTCTCTACTTTAAAGAGTCCTCTCCTGCTGATGTTCAGGTGTATATCAGTATGTAGTGTCTCTACTTTAAAGAGTCCTCTCCTGCTGATGTTCAGGTGTATATCAGTATGTAGTGTCTCTACTTTAAAGAGTCCTCTCCTGATGATGTTCAGGTGTATATCAGTATGTAGTGTCTCTACTTTAAAGAGTCCTCTCCTGCTGATGTTCAGGTGTATATCAGTATGTAGTGTCTCTACTTTAAAGAGTCCTCTCCTGCTGATGTTCAGGTGTATATCAGGATGTAGTGTCTCTACTTTAAAGAGTCCTCTCCTGCTGATGTTCAGGTGTATATCAGTATGTAGTGTCTCTACTTTAAAGAGTCCTCTCCTGCTGATGTTCAGGTGTATATCAGTATGTAGTGTCTTTACTTTAAAGAGTCCTCTCCTGCTAATGATCAGGTGTATATCAGTATGTAGTGTCTCTACTTTAAAGAGTCCTCTCCTGCTGATGTTCAGGTGTATATCAGTATGTAGTGTCTCTACTTTAAAGAGTCCTCTCCTGCTGATGTTCAGGTGTATATCAGTATGTAATGTCTCTACTTTAAAGAGTCCTCTCCTGCTGATGTTCAGGTGTATATCAGTATGTAGTGTCTGTACTTTAAAGAGTCCTCTCCTGCTGATGTTCAGGTGTATATCAGTATGCAGTGTCTGTACTTTAAAGAGTCCTCTCCTGCTGATGTTCAGGTGTATATCAGTATGTAGTGCCTCTACTTTAAAGAGTCCTCTCCTGCTGATGTTCAGGTGTATATCAGTATGTAGTGTCTCTACTTTAAAGAGTCCTCTCCTGCTGATGTTCAGGTGTATATCAGTATGCAGTGTCTGTACTTTAAAGAGTCCTCTCCTGCTGATGTTCAGGTGTATATCAGTATGCAGTGTCTGTACTTTAAAGAGTCCTCTCCTGCTGATGTTCAGGTGTATATCAGTATGTAGTGTCTCTACTTTAAAGAGTCCTCTCCTGCTGATGTTCAGGTGTATATCAGTATGCAGTGTCTGTACTTTAAAGAGTCCTCTCCTGCTGATGTTCAGGTGTATATCAGTATGTAGTGTCTGTACTTTAAAGAGTCCTCTCCTGCTGATGTTCAGGTGTATATCAGTATACAGTGTCTCTACTTTAAAGAGTCCTCTCCTGTTGATGTTCAGGTGTATATCAGTATACAGTGTCTCTACTTTAAAGAGTCCTCACCTCCTCTTTGACCTCCTTCTTGACCTGCTTCAGACCTGCTCTCAGGTCCATGTTCACGGTGTGTTTTGAGCCCAGTAGAGCTTTCAACATGGCGTCTGCAGACATACGGACTTTCTTCAGACGGGGTCTCTTGAACTTTCCCCTCAGATCCACAATCTTTATGTTGAGGTCTCGGACCTTCAGGAGGAATCAGGACAGAAGATTAGACTTCCAGAGGGGCGTGTTATGTCGACATAAAAGAGGAACACTTGTCCTCTAATTCATCACTTAAACTACCAAAATATACTCAAGGAGAGGAACCCATCGAGCCGAAAACATGAGCCTCAGCAGTTTGAACAGTAGAGAGTCTAGAGTTAAACATGAAGAAGTCTGTCTTATGGTCTCATCGCAGAAGGACTTCAGATTGTCATTCCTGCGCTGAAGTTGTTTCCACACACGACGTATAACGTTTTAACTTCCTGAATGAGTGGTGTTGTTAGGAGAGAGGGCAAAAGTACACACATCCTTTACTCAAGTAGAAGTACAGATACTCCTGTTTAAAAATACTCTGGTGAAAGTAGAAGTATTGACTAAACTTCTTTCCTCAAGTCAAAGTAAAGAGGCTTTGAAATGTACTTCAGTAAAAAGTACCCATAACTAGCAGCTGTTTTAAAGAGTACCTGACCTCCCTTTATATTGATAGAACAATAATGTCATTGTTAGCTAATGAATGTTTCCATGGTGACCAACGGCAACATGACAACGTTTCCATTGGTCCCTCTTCTTTAGAGAAGACCAGGAAATGATGGATACACGGATCGTGTTCAAATCAATAGGCACGCAATGACTCTAAATAATAATGATCACGCCACCAAACACACATTCAGACTAAAGGAACCAGCCTGTTTGGAAAATGAGAGAAGTAGAAAGTTCAGGTATTTGTGTTCAACATGTAAGAAGTAGAAAGTACAGGTATTTGTGTTCAACATGTAAGAAGTAGAAAGTACAGGTATTTGTGTTCAACGTGTGAGAAGTAGAAAGTACAGGTATTTGTGTTCAACATGTAAGAAGTAGAAAGTACAGGTATTTGAGTTCAACATGTAAGAAGTAGAAAGTACAGGTATTTGAGTTCAACATGTAAGAAGTAGAAAGTACAGGTATTTGTGTTCAACATGTAAGAAGTAGAAAGTACAGGTATTTGAGTTCAACATGTGAGAAGTAGAAAGTACAGGTATTTGGGTTCAACATGTAAGAAGTCAAAGTAAAAAGTCGTCAGAAAATAATTAGTGGAGTAAAGTACTGATACCAGAAAAATGTACTTAAGTACAGGAACAAAGTATTTGTACTTCACTACTTCCCAATTCTGGTCCGAGGGCAAATGATCTCATTCTGGTATATTATAGAGTAAGTGTCTCACCTCGTTGAGCACCATGTTCAGTTTGAACTCGATGCTGTATCTCTCCTCCTCGCTGATGTCGATCTGATCATGGAGTGTCTTAACGAGCCCCTGAAGAGAAAAACAAATGTCCAGGCAGTTACAGCGGTTATCCATATTAGACGATGACTCCCACCCTCTGCACTGAATCTAAGCTTCTTCCTTCGGGCCGGAGGTTGGTCGTCCCAAAGAGAAGAACGAAGCGGTATAGAAACGGTTTTATCCCAGCAGATATTGCACAAAGGAACACATCATAGGAGCGTCACACAGAGGCCGATTCATTTATTCATATGATTATGAACTTTGAATGTCCATGTTTGTAGTGTTTTCATTTTTAAATGTTTTTGAATAGTTAGAGATTGGACGGAGCAATGTGTACTTGTATTAGTTATTTTATTAGAGGTAGAGGTGTCCCGATCCGATCACGTGATCGGGGATCGGAGCCGATCACGTGATTTTCAAAAGATCGGAATCGGGAGGGAAAAAAATCGGGAATCGGGATTTTTTTTTTTTTTTTTTTTTTTATTAAATACTTTATTTTAATTTTGTGTTCAATGTTACAAAACAAAAATGACCATGTTCAAGTCTTAAAGTCATCCTGAGGCCTTAGTTTTGGTTTCAAATTACACAACATCATGTATGTGTTGCTTCTTTGGGGCTTGTTTTCAGAGACCTGGTTATTTCTCTCAAATCTGGCAACAGAGCGGGCGCAGTGTCTAATTGTAGCAGTAAGCTACCGAGTACTGATAAGCTTTATTTTGTTTTGATCCAATGCTGCACAACTGAACTGATCCAATGCTGCTGTGAAATAAAGAAGCTATATCCATGTTGGATAGAATATCCAATTTAAATAAAAAAATAACCTTAAGGGACAACTTGAATGCTTTTTTGCTTTTTTTTCTCTGAATGCATTGCATAAAGATCGGATCGGGAAAAATCGGTATCGGCAAATTGTCAAAATCAAATGATCGGAATCGGATCGGGAGCAAAAAAAGGTGATCGGGACATCCCTAATATGATGTGTGTTTGTTTTTGGAGTGTGTCAGGATGGATCCCTTGTCTTTTTCTAACTAAATACCTACGCGTACAAATAAAGAACCTGAACCTGATTTTCAACCCAAAATATTTGTGTAAAGTGTCTCATGTCGTAAACCCATAGAACAGACCCAGAGTCTGTGCTGGGAACCCTTTTATCTGACTAAACATATTACTTTGAGGGGTCAAAGTGTTGTGATCAATGAAGACAAAACGTTCGTAGTATTTCGGGGAGAAGTCGTTATATTTTAAGGGAAAAGTGTTGAAATATTTGGAGGAAAAAAGTCATAATATTTCATGAAAAAAGCTGAAGTATTATTATGCGGGGAAATCATAATACCCATGACCCCGCCCCCCCAAAAAGATAAAAAGACAATTCACAATATTTAGAGAAAGTTATATTAAGATTTTTGTTAGTATTCAAGAAAAGAGTTGCAGTGTTTTGAGGGAAATGTCGTAATATCTAAAAAAAAACATCAACAATTGCATTAGTTGGGGGGTAACATTTTGTAATGTAAAAAAAACTACAAAAATAGTAAAAATCCTCAGAAAAAAGTCATAATGTTTTGATTTAAAAGTAGTTATTATTGGGAGTGAAAGAGTCTAAATGTAGTTTCAGTGACGCCACAGCTGCATTTATCAGCTCCTCATGGGGGTCCTCTTTTAACCAATCACATTTCACCACAATCTCCAGCAGCCAATCATCGTATATAAATCTATAGTTAGATTTCTTTCCATGCTTCCCCCCCCCTCCCCCCCCCCCCCTCACACAGTGGGTCTCCCCCCCCCTCCCCCTCACACAGTGGGTCTCACCAGCAGCTCGTCCCTGGAGTACGGCAGCTCCAGAGATGGAACCTTATCCTCCAGGAACTTCTCTCTCTCCGACACCTTCACATTCGATTCAGCGTCCAACAGATTTGTGGCAACCAGCAGCATGGACCCCTGTGGACGAGGACATCATGTAATACAGTATCTCACAGGTCTCAGATATATCCAGAACCTGTCTCTGATTGGCTGAAACACCAAACAGATCATTGCAGCGTTACCCATAATCCCCTCTGTTTCAGCCCTGTTTCCAAAGTGCTGATTCTCTGTCTGTTACTTTAGATGAAAATAAGGTGGGGGGGTGGGGGGGTTACCTTGGTTGCTGATTGGCTAATGGTTACACAAGACAAAACATCGTTATGACATCATAAAGTGGCCAAAATCTGATCAGCTCATTTTCAGACACGGTTTTTATAGAAATGGATCAAAAAGAGAGAGAATCTTTGTTCCTGAAACTTTCAGAGTCTCTTTCCACAGAGGGGACACATGTTGATGTAGAAGAGACATGGAGAAGAGGGGACACATGTTGATGTAGAAGAGACATGGAGAAGAGGGGACACATGTTGATGTAGAAGAGACATGAAGAAGAGGGGACACATGTTGATGTAGAAGAGACATGAAGAAGAGGGGACACATGTTGATGTAGAAGAGACATGAAGAAGAGGGGACACATGTTGATGTAGAAGAGACATGAAGAAGAGGGGACACATGTTGATGTAGGAGAGACATGGAGAAGAGGGGACACATGTTGATGTAGAAGAGACATGAAGAAGACGGGACACATGTTGATGTAGAAGAGACATGAAGAAGAGGGGACACATGTTGATGTAGAAGAGACATGGAGAAGAGGGGACACATGTTGATGTAGAAGAGACATGATTTTGTACATCTAAAAAACTCTTTCTTCGTGGAGAATAAAAACTAAATGTCTTACTTTCAGAGTATGCTTACGCCTCGCAGACAGTCTCTTCCTGCAGGAGAACAAAACAGAAAACAGGATTAAGACATTTGGGCAATAATGTTTTCAATAAATCATTTAATCTGTCTTTATTATGAGGAGTGTTTTTGTCGATGCTCATGGCCAAAAGCCTAAAACATTTATATTTGATGAATCACACAGCAATATAATATTATTAAACCGTGAACTTACTCATCTGCCATGGTGGCAGCAGAATCCCGGCTTTATCTGGAGAGAAACAAGAGAAACACATCAAATCATTAACATAACCCCCACTAATGTGATGTTACGTATAAAGTGAACCTTATTTTTGATGAAAGGAATATCTGTATCTCAATTGATTTCAAGACAGCAAAAAACAACGCTAACTTTCTTCGTCACAATTCACAAAATCAGCTTTAATTTAAAAATAAATGTTGTTCGTCAAAGGGCTTGCAGCAGAAAAACACGATCCATTCTCAGATAAAACATCATCTCCATGTTACATATAAACATAAGGATTATCCACCACGACACAGACACATACTGTGGGGGAAACTTCTGAAGCAATGTTTCAGAAACAGGACTCAGAGAGAGAGAGACGAGGAGAGCTGGAGCTTTGATGGCAAACACTAACGGTTTATTTGGAGCTTCGGCCGGAGAATTCATAAGACATGTCACGGGCATACTTGTCAACCCTCCCGATTTTCGCGGGAGACTCCCGATTTCATTGCCCTCTCCCTGTTTCCTCCCGGTTTCATATTTCTCCCGATTTCTGACTAAATCCGATTTACTCAGGAGCGTTTCCACTCGGACTTTAATACAGCTACAGCATTGTTTTGTTTCCATGGTAGCGCGTCTCTTTAGTAGCGCGTGCAACTGAAATTCTGAGAGGGTGAGGCAGATAGTCACAGAAAACAGAACAAGAATCAACAACTCTACCCTCTGCTCACTCCTTTCCTATAATACAGGTCCAGCCCAAACATATGCTCCATCAAGACAGTGTACTTACAACTACAATAAGCATGTTAATGTTAATTAACACGCCACGGTCTGACCACACGGTTGAGACGCCACAATCAATTCTGAAGAACCCTTCCTCTCGTATGAGGTTTTAACTAGTTTCGCTAAGGGTAATCAACATTCTTCATTAGATAGAATAAACAGATGTGTTGTCGCTTATGGCTCGGTGTCATCTACACCCCGAGAAGGATGTGTTCCAGGTGTCCCACAACAATAACTATCTCTGACCGAGAGCGGCCCGCGCGGTCACAAACTGGTAACAACTCGCTAGGGCAGCCCCTCCTCAAGAGAGATAACGGCTGCTCGAGGCTGGAGCATCTGCGTCAGAGGGTGAAAGAGGACACTAGGGCTAATGATTCCCTAACACATACAACATTTTAAAATCTCTATATTTGTTGTCAAACACAGTTCACACAGTGTTTTATGAGAGTTTGCTATACTTCTAGTCCTAAAGTGCGTTTCGGTTGATTATAATTATATTTTTGGATGCGTTACTTGCTTGTAAAGCGCGTTTGAGCACCAGGAAAAGCATAATATAAATAACATGTTTTGTTCATATTTCAATCAAAAAAAAGGGATGTTTTTTCTCTCAGGAACGCCAACGAGGCTGTAGACTTTATTTTATTTTAATAAGAGGACAAAGTGAAGCTCACATTGTGATTTAGGATTATTTTACTTGTATTAATAATATATTAATAATAATGAATAAAGAAAAAAGTAAGTCAAATAATAAAAATGATGATAATAACAATAAGTACATTCATAATATTAAGAATAAATAATAATATTAATAGTATTGATTATGTGTCATTAGCTTGATTACTCCTACAGTATATAAACTAATATACGTTATAATAATTGAGAACATGAGCCTATGGACAGTAAATTAAGAATCTATAAGTTACCAGGTAACTCACATTAAACCAGTTTGATGAAAGTGTGTTTTTAGCCGAATTTCACACTAAATCTCTGGACGCAAATTAGTTTTTTGCTGACAAACAAAAACACCATCTGTTCATAAGTACTTTACATTTATTCATTAACGTTATTACTTGTCGTTTAAAGCCCTGTGTCTCCTCCTCGTCTCACATGTCAGGTTCGGATCAACTCGTTTCTATCTTAGGACGTCCATGTTTATCCAGGACATTTATCTGCTCTGGGCTTTGTAACTGAGGCCGCGTTAATGCCTCAAAGCATCACAACGGATAAATATAGACCCAGAGATGGAGGTCCAGACAACTGGGCTGCAAATAACACCAAGAAATGATGGGATGGATTGTCCAGGATATTACTTTCAAAAGAGAATTACTTGTTTATTGTAGTGCCACCAACAGGTCAAAGTGTTACTCTAAACTATTACCATACATCCCATTCTTACCAATAGTATTAGTACACTATAGTTCTGCTTATGGTTAGATATGTTAGTACAATGCCTACAAAGCTGGGATCAGAAAAGTATTATAAAGTATTTCTGGATATGAATCATAACAACTTCTAAAACTGATAACCATTGTTTACAATTGTATTTTCTTATTTTTACTATACAGTTTTTAGGGATCTGCTATTTGTATTACCACCAGGAATGTATTGGTAATGTATAGTTTGTTAGTTTTTGTTCATAATAGATATATAATGTGAGGTTTTTTCATGAGGACCACAGGAATATTAGCCTAGCTGCTACCATGTTTTTTGCTAATGGGAGGCTAATGCTAACATGCTGTTAGTTTACAAGTTAACTATAAGGCTTAATTTTAACACATTCACTCACTAAATGCAGTTATGCTAACATGCTGTTAGTTTCATGGTAACTTTAAACGTTACATTTGAGTATATTTACTCACTAAATGAAGGCATAGTAACATGATAAGCGCTACATGCTAAACGCTAGCACATAGCATAATAACATGCTAGATTTTTAGCATGTTAGCGTTAAATTAGCAAGTCAGCTTTTAGATTTACTGTAACCATGACAACTTTGTTTCAGTTTCATTCTCAGATAATTTCCTTTGTACAAATTACTGCCACACACACACACACACACACACACACACACACACACACAATTAGCTTTACATGTTGCAGCAATACCATCAAAAAGTTACTGCCACAACAACCAGTAGTACAACAAAATCAGGCCAACCTTACAAACTGCCAACTCAACCCTGACCCCATAACTATTTAATGTACTTCGTTGTTGCTTTAAACACTTACAATTTCTAAAATAATGTTTCTTTACCACCAAATATTTGGAACCATTTACTGTTAACTAGAAATGTAGTGCAGCAAAAAAGTAGTGGAGTATAAAGAAGCACTGTAGATAATGAAGTATAGAAGTATCTTTAAAATGATACTGAAGAACAGTGCCTGAATAAGTGTACTTAGTTATTTGATACGGCATCCATCTACATGAACTTGACTTCTCCTGTTGTGAGAGTCCGGATAGCGACGGAGTGATGGATTAAAAATCTATTCCCGGAGCCTCAGCTGTTCCCAACATCTTCATTATGTTGAAAAAATAAATGACAGCGGTCTCGTCTTAAAAGAAGAGACTCGGCGCAAGAATCCCAAAACACATTTCTGCCTCGGGAACAAATGGCCGTCATCTGTGAACCAGCAACAGGTGGAGGGTCTCCGGGGCTCTCGGGGTATTTTAGGACCCTCCAAACTCAAGGGGCCATAACAACACGTTGGCTTCGGAGCTGGGATAATATCACGGTTAAATATAGGGTGTGGTTTTTGTTCTTAAGTAACTGGAGTTAGGGATTGTCTCTGGAGGCTTCGAAGAAACACGAAGCCGAGACGTTACGGTGAAAATAACTCGGGATGACCTCAGAACAGTTCATTCACTTCACACTGACTGAAGTACAGACACGAGGGTACAATGGCATCTACATTTAAAACCCCCGGGCTTAAAGGAGTATCTAAAAAAAGAAAAGATATCGGTAAGAAAAGTTCATGTTGAGGTTCATGACGTTACGGAAAACCAGAGAAAAAGCTTCTATGTTTTCAAAAAAACGGTTCATTGTTGGAGACTTGATTACAAACAAAAAGAAGACTTGTGGTGGATTGATATTTAGATCTTTACTTAAATAAAAGTATCACTACTTAAGCAAAAAAACCTCTCCGAAAGACGTACTCGTGTAAAAGTAAACAAGCCTCAAAATGTACTCTGGATTCAAAATGATCAAATTATTATTGATATATTCAAGGAAGCAGCATTTGATTGTAAACAAAGTAGGGATCATTTTAAATATTTAAAATGACATTAGTAGTTTAACTCCTTAGAGAGCAGAATATATAGAGAGAGATTATTTATTCAACAGGATGGTTTTTTAAACTAATCTTGCACGTTAAATCTTGACCGGGAACATATATATCTTCTCTTTTTAGGCTGCTGCAACACAAACATGTCCCAAATTGGGATCAATAAAGTACTTCTTATCTTATCATACATCTATGAGTCTACCAATGCACTTTCACACAGAGTAGTTGAGTATAAAATGGAAATAAAAGACCCTCAAATTGTGTTTCAACCTCTAAAGTTTACACCATGTTTCCCTCCGAAGACTGAAATCTGAATACCTCGCAAGTTATCTGTAAAATGCAACAAAAATAAATCTGGGATGTGCCTTTTATTTCCATATAAGCTACAAGAGTTATACTTAAAATAAAACGTGAAACTGTGAAGAAGAATGGTACAAAAGTACATTTACTGTCCTCCATTTAGTTTGGTTTAGCGTCTCCATAGAAAATATCGGAAAAACGTTGGTAATGTGGAAGTTAAATATTAAAAAAACTCAAAATGGTATACGTTAAAGTCTCGTAAACTAAAAGCTACAAGAGTTACACTTGTAAAAATGCCAAATGAAACTTGTAATTTCGAAGACATGAGTACATTTACTGTCCTCCGCTTCATTTGGTTTCAAAATTGAAAATACTCAAAATAGTGCTTCGTTAAAGTCTTTAACTAAAGTTTACAACAGATTTTTTCTCCTCAAAGTCTGAAAACTGTCAGCAATTATTAAAAGAGAAAAAATATATAAGTACATTTACTGGTTCTCCAAGGAGCAGAATGGAAAGACTTTGGGAAAGTTATGAGTAAAACAAATCAAACCCCTGACTGAAATTGCTTTCTTAAAGATATACCAAAAATCTACATGTTATTGCCATTAAACCTTCAAGAGAGAAAAGAGAGATACCTAAAATGAGCAGAAGTAGAAGCTTCTGTATCTCCGT
>NC_136903.1:2019771-2099762 GCF_949606895.1 Notothenia rossii | reverse complement strand
TTAAGTACAAGATCTGAGTACTTTTACTCAAGTACAAGATCTGAGTACTTCTACTTTTACTCAAGTACAAGATCTGAGTACTTCTGCTTTCACTTAAGTACAAGATCTGAGTACTTCTACTTTTACTCAAATACAAGATCTGAGTACTTCTACTTTCACTCAAGTACAAGATCAGAGTAATTCTACTTTTACTCAAGTACAAGATCTGAGTACTTCTACTTTTACTCAAGTACAAGATCTGAATACTTCTACTTTCACTCAAGTACAAGATCTGAGTACTTCTACTTTTACTCAAGAACAAGATCTGAGTACTTCTACTTTTACTCAAGTACAAGATCTGAGTACTTCTGCTTTCACTTAAGTACAAGATCTGAGTACTTCTACTTTTACTCAAATACAAGATCTGAGTACTTCTACTTTTACTCAAATACAAGATCTGAGTACTTCTACTTTCACTCAAGTACAAGATCTGAGTAATTCTACTTTTACTCAAGTACAAGATCTGAGTACTTCTACTTTAACTCAAGTACAAGATCTTAGTACTTCTACTTTAACTCAAGTACAATATCTGAGTACTTCTACTTTTACTCAAGTACAAGATCTTAGTACTTCTACTTTAACTCAAGTACAATATCTGAGTACTTCTACTTTCACTTAAGTACAAGATCTGAGTACTTCTACTTTTACTCAAGTACAAGATCTGAGTACTTCTACTTTCACTCAAGTACAAGATCAGAGTACTTCTACTTTAACTCAAGTACAAGATCAGAGTACTTCTACTTTAACTCAAGTACAATATCTGAGTACTTCTACTTTAACTCAAGTACAATATCTGAGTACTTCTGCTTTCACTTAAGTACAAGACCTGAGTACTTCTACTTTTACTCAAGAACAAGATCTGAGTACTTCTACTTTTTACTCAAGAACAAGATCTGAGTACTTCTACTTTAACTCAAATACAAGATCTGAGTACTTCTACTTGTACTTAAGAACAAGATATGAGTACTTCTACTTTCACTCAAATACAAGATCTGAGTACTTCTACTTGTACTTAAGAACAAGATATGAGTACTTCTACTTTCACTCAAGTACAAGATCTGAGTACTTCTACTTTTACTCAAGAACAAGATCTGAGTACTTCTACTTTCACTCAAGTACAAGATCTGAGTACTTCTACTTTTACTCAAGAACAAAGTCTGAGTGTAACAGGGACAGTTATGTCTCATTTGTATATAATATATTATGTAAATATGTCTATATAATTACACAAAATCTGTGTTTATTCCTTGTTTCATCTTGTGTTAATACCTGACGCAGTAGGACTCACATCAGTATGTGGAACTATAATTTTAGCGTGTACCCCCTACGTTCCTTATGTATGTGACACTGTTCCCCTTTTTTTCGCGGGGTTCATGCATCGTTCTCCCCTTTTGATACTGATCTCTGTGGGAGAGGTAGGCGGCTCTTCAGCCAGAAGCAATTTCCGTGTTTTAGTGTCGACTTTATGCACTTTAAGTTACTTTTTATTACTTATTTTTGTTGTAATGTCTCACGGGTGTTCACAATGTATTTCTGTGTTGTTTAATTTGTATAGGGGCACGTTAAAGAGAGTACTGACTGGAGAAATGTTTTCTTTCTGTCGCTGTTTCGTCAGGTATGTTGTGTTACTTTTTACGTTATGCCCTTTTGATACTGATCTCTGTGGGAGAGGGGCACGTTAAAGAGAGTACTGACTGGAGAAATGTTTTCTTTCTGTCGCTGTTTCGTCAGGAGTGAAAATAAATGTACATCCTGAATGAAGCTACACGTCTGGGTCGTCGTCTTTCTACACAACACAACGCAGAGTCAGACACAGCCGGTTACACTTGGTGCCGTGACGACCCGTTGTATCCGCGACCAGCGCCGTCTGGTCCCCGGGGTAAAGCTGCTGCCCACCGGCGGGAAGAAGGAAAGACTGGAGTGTGTGTTTTTTTTTTTTCCTCTTTTTTTTTTTCCCCCTCTCTTGCTGCGACGGCAGGTGCGTTAAAGGGACAGTGTACATATTCAAATTGAGAGATGCACTGAGTCTGAGAGGACACTTATCACTGAGTATATCTGGTTATCTGTGTTTTATCATTTTATTTTATTTTAGTGTTTTATCTCTTGTGGGTGGCTTTAAACTGTGTTTTGATTGCTTTGTGGGATTTTTTTGTTGTTGTCATTAACAATATGGATGTTAGTGGGCATGATGTCACATTTGGGTTGGGGAGGGGCCAGCGACTTAAAGGTAGTGAAAGATTTGGGTTCGCTAGTGATTTCAACCCGACATTAACACCTGCTGCAAGCTCCACACCTATTATGCAGCCAGACCGTAAACTTACACAAGTAGTATCTGTTGAAGCTTTTGGGGAAATGATAACAAGTTTGGCTAAACAGATAGGTGAGAACATATCAAGCACCATGCACCAGCCCAGTGCTGCCCAGCCTCAGTCTCCCACCAATCCACACCCGTCCCACCAGGCTGATTTGTCTCAATTGAAGGTTGTGGTGCAGTCAGACACCAAGGCTCCGCCTTACTTCAGGGGTGATCGTGCTGATGTATTTTCTATTCATGAATGGGAGGACATGATGAGATGTTACCTGAATAGAGTGAAATGTGACACTCACGTAGAAAGGTTTGATCTGATTATGTCAAGACTAACAGGTAAAGCCAGGGATGTGGTGAAAGTGTCAATCCGCAGCCGACCTGACTTGAGTGCGACCGACCTGCCCACAGCTGTGTTTGACATATTAAAGGGTAACTTTAGTGAGCTGTCATACTCTAACTTGCCCATGAAAGATTTTTACGGCACTGTTCCACGTGCTGGTGAAAGTGCTATGGACTATTGGATACGCCTTAACAAGTCAATAGATGCTGCGGACGAGTGCCTCCGGAGGCGAGGTAAATGTGTAGATGACCCCAGTGCAGAAGTGGTCTTGATGTTCATTAATCACTGTCCTGACCCCAGTCTCGCCATATCATTCCAACTGAAGGCACCTGAGCGGTGGACCACGGCTGAGGTTCAGGAGCGTCTGGACGCCCATATGAGAAATGTGAGAAAAACAGCAGCGCAGTCTCATAATGTGGTGGGTCTGTCAGTTTATAGTCAGAGCCCTGTGACTGATTCTTTTCGCCCTGTCAATCTGGGGATGTCTCAGGCCTCATTAGCGCACCAACCAGACCCCCCTCCCAACTCTCTACCGGCCACTGCCCTTGCTTACAGTCAGCCTCAGCCAGACCATGCTAGGGTGAGTCCCCAAGTGTCCCCCTTATCCCTGCCTCTCTCTGCTGTCTCTGACCCAGCCCCTACCACCGTCAACCCACCTACTACCGACGCTGGTGTTCAACAGGTAGTTGCAATGTTTGACAGAGTTCTGGCTATGTGCAACGCTTCCCTTACAACCAGTCAAAGGCCAGACTACCATCAGCCAGGTAACCACCAACAAGCCCACCGTCAGAATGGTCAGCCAGGCAACCACCAACAAGTCCACCGTCAGAATGGTCGACCCCGTTACCAGCAGGCATCTGAGTCCTTTCCATGCAAGGTTTGTGGCTCCAGGGACCATTCAACCCATGCACACTGCAGGCTTTACAGATTATGCCTTAACTGCTTCAGTCCTGGTCACATAAGAAATCAGTGCCCACAGGCCTCTCCTTCCTCAGCCATGCCACCTTCTCCCTCCAATGCTGGTTTAAACTAGCCCGCCCGTGCAGTGAGAGGGATAGCATGGGCGGCACTAGTGACACCCTCAGTGAGGAAAATGACTTAAGATCAACATATGTGAACTGCTGTAGTAATCTTCCTGATGACAAAACTGTGATTGCTGTGGGTTCACATAGAGTTGAAGGAGCCAATGACTTGTTTTATACCCCAGTGTTAGTAGGGGGTCAGTCAACTTTAAGGGGGATGCTTGATTCAGGGAGCATGTCATGCACACTCAGCGAAGAGGCAGAGTCCAATCTTAGAGCTGCTGGTGTCCTCCCTTGTCCTCAGCCTGTGCCAGAGAAGGTGGTCCTAGTTGGCTGTGGTGGCCTTATGACACAACCCAGATGTATCTATGACCTGGAGATTGAGGTTTACGGTTCTAAATTCATTGTGCCAACTTTCCTTGTCCCAGGGCAGAGAGACGAACTCATTATTGGTAGCAACGTCATCAGGCCCATATTACAGAGGATGAAGTCTGATGAGAAGTACTGGGAGCTCATCCAGTCCAACACCTCAGACCCCGACTGTGAGCAGTTTCTTCAGTTGCTCAGCTGCATCACTCGTTGGTCTGGTCCTGAACTGCCTGACAAGGTTGGCACGGTCAAGCTACGGCAAGCTATCACTCTAGCACCACAGAAGGAGTATCTGGTGTGGGGAAAGCTACCTGGCAGTGTTCCTGTGTCCCCTGGGAGCACTGTCATTGTGGAGCCCACCTCCTCCCGTTCAGCCCCCAAAGACATTATTGTGGGACGGGTTGTGGCACCCATGTGGGGAGATCGTTGGGTCCCTATGAAGGTCCTTAACCCAACCAAGAGTCCCGTGACACTACGCCGCAATGCTAAAGTGGCCGATGTGTTTACTTGTGTCGCGATGGAAGACCTTCCCCTCTCTCAGGGTGTGAATAGGCCACAGACCAGTCAGGCAGCTGACCCTCCTCCCAACTCAGATGCCAGCTCTACCCACACTCAGCAGCTTAAAGACTGTGGATTGGCAGACATCGACCTCGAAGGCTGTGCGGTGTCAGATGAATGGAAAAAGAGACTCTCTGAACTGTTGCTCACTTACCAGGATGTCTTCTCCAAAGACAAGCTGGACTGTGGGGAAGCGAAAGAGTTCGTCCACCGGATTCATCTCACTGATGATCACCCCTTCAGGCTACCCTATCGCCGTGTCCCTCCAGCACACTATCACAAACTGAGAGAGGTGCTGTCTGAGATGGAGTTGAAAGGCATCATCAGTAAATCAGTCAGTGAGTATGCATCGCCGCTGGTCCTTGTCTGGAAGAAGTCAGGAGAGTTAAGGATCTGCACTGACTTTCGCTGGCTTAATGCCAAGACCGTCAAGGACGCCCACCCGCTGCCTCACCAGGCCGACTGTCTTGCTGCCCTTGGTGGAAACGCCTTTTTCAGCACCATGGATCTCACATCGGGGTTCTACAACATCCCCCTCCATGAGTCTGACAGGAAGTACTCGGCATTCACAACACCCTTAGGCCTGTATGAGTACAACAGACTTCCCCAAGGTCTTTGCAACAGTCCCGCGTCCTTTATGCGGATGATGATGAGTGTGTTTGGTGATTTGAACTTCTCCAGCCTCCTCTGTTATTTGGACGACCTGCTTGTCTTTGCTCCATCCGAGGAGGAAGCCCTGAAACGGCTGGAGACTGTCTTCTCGCGGCTCAGAGCCAACAACCTGAAGCTGTCTCAGAAGAAGTGCTACTTCCTTCGCAGGACTGTGGGGTTTCTGGGTCACGTGATAGACAGCAGTGGCGTCTCAGTCGACCAAGAGAAGGTGAGGGTCATCTCAGCTTTCGGGAAGGAGGATCTCATGAACGACGACGGTTGCACCCCATCTCAGCGGAAGGTCAGGTCTTTCCTCGGGATGGTGCTGTATTATCAACACTTCATTCCTGGCTGTTCTTCCATCGCAAAGCCACTCTACGCCTTAACTGCAGGGCAGAAGAGGAAAGCCAAGGGCTCTTTCGGTCGGAGAAGAGCTGGCACCTTTCGAGAACTGACTCCTCAGGATTGGACCCCTGCCTGTGAGAAGGCATTTGATGATCTGAGACACGCACTCCTCAACAGCGTGGTGCTGGCACACCCAGACTTTGATAGGCCTTTCATCCTCTCCACCGATGCTTCCCTTGATGGTCTGGGTGCTGTACTGTCCCAAATTTCTGCTGGTGAGGAGAAGGCAAGACCCATCGCCTTTGCAAGCAAAACTCTCAGTCGCAGCCAGCTCAATTATCCTGCACACAGACTGGAGTTCTTGGCTCTAAAGTGGGCGGTTTGTGAGAAGTTTAGCCACTGGCTCAAGGGTCACAGATTCACCGTCTGGTCAGATAACAATCCTCTCACATATATCATGACCAAGCCGAAACTTGACGCCTGTGAGCAGCGGTGGGTTGCTAAGTTGGCTCCGTATTCCTTCGAAATCAAACATATTCCCGGCAGGTTGAACGTGGTGGCGGATGCCCTCAGCAGAGACCCTTTCGTGAAACCTTTGAGGGAACGGTTGCTGCGTGAACCCTACTTGGAGCTACTGGACCAGGTCTGTGACGTCAGTGATGGGTCTGTGCAAGATGCCTTCCGCCTCACCTGCCAACCACAGTCACTGGAGGGTCCATCTCACTCTGACGCCATTGAAGGTTCAATGTCTGAGGATGAGGTCTCTTCTCTTCTTTCCTCCTTGGACGAGTGGGACTCTGCTCCTAGGCAGCGTGCAGCCTCCCTGGTTGATCACCTCACCACCTTTGAACCACCTGGCCAGGACACGTTGCATTCCCTATCTCTTTCTGAGCTGCAGTCACACCAGCAACAGGACCCAGTAATTTCCAGGGTCGCTCTCTATGTCGACAGGAAGCGCAGGCCTTCCAGACGGGAACGCTACAATGAGAGTCAGCCGACTCTGAGAGTCTTGAAGCAGTGGGAAAAACTGACTCTTCTGAATGGCGTCCTCTACAGGGTCACGAAAGATCCCTTGACTAGACAGAAGAGGTCCCAGTTCGTGGTGCCGGAGTCGCTAAAGGCAGATGCATTATCTGGTGTTCACGACCATGCTGGCCATCAAGGTCAGCCCCGCACACTGTCTCTGGCCCGCCAGCGTTTCTTCTGGTACGACATGGAGAAGGATGTCCGCAATCATGTGAAGCACTGCCACAGATGTGTTCTCAGCAAGACTCCTGAACCTTCCGCAAGAGCCCCACTGGAGAGCATTAAGACCTCTGCCCCTCTGGAGCTTGTGTGCATCGACTTCTGGTCAGCTGAAGACCGTCACAACAAGTCTGTGGATGTTCTTGTGATCACCGATCACTATACAAAGTTGGCACATGCTTTCCCCTGCCAGGATCAGACAGCTAAGAGAGTAGCCAAGAAGCTGTGGGACAACTTTTTCTGTGTTTATGGCTTCCCTCAGCGCCTTCATTCTGACCAGGGAGCAAACTTTGAAAGTGAGCTGATTGCTGAGCTCTTGCAGTTGTCAGGGGTTGACAAGTCCCACACCACACCTTACCACCCTATGGGGAACGGCGGCACAGAGAGGTTCAACCGCACCCTGGGCAACATGTTGAGGTCTCTACCACTTCGCTCCAAACAGAAGTGGCCGCAGATAATACAGACAATGACTTTCGTGTACAATTGCACTGTCCATGAGACCACTGGGTTCGCGCCCTTCTATTTGATGTTCGGGAGAATCCCAAGGCTGCCAGTGGACCTTCTGTTCAGGAATGTACTTCATGATGTGACTGTGTGTGACTACAATGCCTACGTGAAATCCCTCTTGGAAGACCTGCACTGTGCCATGGCACTGGCCCAGAAAAACTGCACAGCGGAGCAGAGACATCAGAGTGACCAGTATAACAAACGGGTCAGGGGCCAACCTCTGTCTGTCGGTGACCAGGTGCTGCTGGCGAACAAAGGCGCCAAGGGAAAATGCAAGCTTTCTGACAAGTGGATGCCTGTTGTGCACACTGTGGTGGCCTCAAAACCAGCCCTCCATATCTACCGGATCAGGGATCCAGAGGGACATGAGCGTGTTGTTCACCGAAACCTGCTGCTGCAAGTCAACTTCCTTCCGCTGGAGGAGGCCTCGGATGGTGAAGATGATGCTCCTGTGCCCGCACCTACCCCTAGCATGACCGATACCGCTCCGGCATCTGATTGGCATGGGACAGAGGTGTCCGAGTTAGACACAGCAGCTGCAACAGCTGGGCCATCCCTAGCTGGTTCCCTCTCGGATGTTGACGGGGAGGATGGCCGCACCGCCTCATGGGTCCTTGAGCAGTCCCCTTTTGATGACTCTGTTCATCCAGACCACCCACCACCTCCTTCTGTGTTGGTCACCCCCGTTTCTAGTGACCCTGCAACTGCTGTAGAGACCCCAATGGCTTTCCCAGCTCCTCTGCCACAACGGCCCCCTGCCAATAAGCGTCAAGCATCACATGTAGATGGCCAGGTTACCTCACGATTCGGCAGAGTCATTAGACCTGTGCGCCGCTTCATTGAGTCCATGGCACAACTTGAGTCCCTTCTTGAGGGTTGAGATAAGGCCGCGTGCTGTTATTAATGTGTGAAATGTGGCGTGTTAGCCATTATTTGTGCTCTGGTGATATACTGCTGTATTGAGCCTTTTTTTATTTTATTTTTCGCTCATCCACATCGTTTGGCCAGGGTGTGGGGTGTAAACTGCACCTCACCTTGTCTGTAGAGTACTGTGGGTTCTTGCTGGGCCCAAGCGAGTCCCTCATTCTCTTATCCTTTAGGTAGGAAGCTCTTATTGCTGTTTCATATGGTTTTGTTGCTTGTTGTAATGGCCAGTGTGTTTATATGTGGATTGTTTTGCGACCCAGAATTTTGCATAATTCTAGCGGGGTGAGTGTAACAGGGACAGTTATGTCTCATTTGTATATAATATATTATGTAAATATGTCTATATAATTACACAAAATCTGTGTTTATTCTTGTTTCATCTTGTGTTAATACCTGACGCAGTAGGACTCACATCAGTATGTGGAACTATAATTTTAGCGTGTACCCCTACGTTCCTTATGTATGTGACACTGTTCCCCTTTTTTTCGCGGGGTTCATGCATCGTTCTCCCCTTTTGATACTGATCTCTGTGGGAGAGGTAGGCGGCTCTTCAGCCAGAAGCAATTTCCGTGTTTTAGTGTCGACTTTATGCACTTTAAGTTACTTTTTATTACTTATTTTTGTTGTAATGTCTCACGGGTGTTCACAATGTATTTCTGTGTTGTTTAATTTGTATAGGGGCACGTTAAAGAGAGTACTGACTGGAGAAATGTTTTCTTTCTGTCGCTGTTTCGTCAGGTATGTTGTGTTACTTTTTACGTTATGCCCTTTTGATACTGATCTCTGTGGGAGAGGGGCACGTTAAAGAGAGTACTGACTGGAGAAATGTTTTCTTTCTGTCGCTGTTTCGTCAGGAGTGAAAATAAATGTACATCCTGAATGAAGCTACACGTCTGGGTCGTCGTCTTTCTACACAACACAACGCAGAGTCAGACACAGCCGGTTACATGAGTACTTCTACTTTTACTCAAGAACAAGGTCTGAGTACTTCTCCCACCTCTGGACCCTTGTGTGTTTTTCATGTATTTGTAAATATTATTTATATGAAATATGTAAAGGAGTATTTTACCTTTATATGATGCTTGCGACTCGATGACATCTTTTTCCTGTAGGATTAAAAAAAACATCCATTTGTTATGACATAATGTGTATATATTTAATATATACGTTAGTAAAGAAACCTATACTTGGATAAAAAAAAAGAGCACCTAAGTTTTTTATCGTTTTATTTGAGTTTTGCCTCTTTTGTTTGATTAGTTGTGACTCATGTAAAGGCCTGTTGTCTCTGTTGAACGTGTGAACATGTTGTTACTTTTGATTAAAAGCACTTAGCAAAATATCAACGCACCATCAGAGGCCAAGCAAGTCTTCCCAATGTGAAACCGATCTGATTGAAGAGAAACTCGTTTGAGCAACGGCCTGTTTAATTGGCTTCATAGAGAACAGAGGAAGGAAGCTGAAACACTTCCAATGTCAATAAGAAAAGTACTAAAGAGTTTGACATGAGTTAGATGTGTTGACTCCAGTGTTATTGGTGAATATTAATAAACATATGGATGAATGAGATCCAGAATTACTTACTCCGACATCTTGGAGTTTATTCGGCTTCAAAGTCTGCAGAAAAACAGGAATTATGTTTTAGAAATTACACAAATATACAAGAAAAAAAGTATCTCAAAGTCACATAAAAACACTGAGAGGTTCACAAGACTTCAAATCCAATCCAACTTCATAAAGCACTTTAAAACCTCCAGATCAAAGTGCTGTACGGAGAACTATGAAATCACACAGCGCAGCTCACAAAACAGAAACAAATAAAGGTCAAAATAAATAATAATAAAAACAACAGCCATGTTGTAAAAACCATACACCAGCGGTTCCCAACTATTTTCAACTGAGGGTCCACATTCCAAAAAAAAATCGCGGCCCAAATTCAACCAAAAACAACACGGAGGCTAAATAAAGTTCTCAGAGTACTTTTTATTTTAATTAGAAAAAGGAGCTGGCCATCAGTAACAAACTGATTTTTTTTTACACGGTTTAGTTGAATACTCGATTCTGATTGGTCGATTCAGAACATGTGACACGTTAATCCAGTAGAACAGACCGCTGGCAAGGACTGTAATGACCGTTGATAAGGAGGATCGAGAAAGAGAAAGGAAAAGAGGTTGAAATACAAAAACATCTTAAGAATGAAATGTTTCCACACAAATCATAATGTTTTGCAAATTGTTTGGCGGCCCACTTGCAATGCCTTCGCGGCCCACTAGGGGGCCACGGCCCACAGGTTGGGAACCTCTGCCATATACCATTTAAAGCAATAAAAGCAACCTTCTACAAAGAGCTGAACGCTAAGGAGACGAGCGAGGTAATAATGATTATTTTTGCTTCCGATAAGAGTCCTAAAACACTAAATATCTGCCAATAAACCAATATGTTGTATAGTATTTATTTGTTCCTGTAGCACACACTAGGAAAGGGAAAACCCCTTTAAACCTTCTAGAAGAAAGCATCTCAGAAACAGTGAAACCATTAAGAGAGCTGCACATCCAGACTTTAAACAGAATAAAAAACAAATATCTTACATGTTTATAAATCCCAATCTATCCTATAAAAAATCCTGATTTTGCAGATTGAACTTGGTTATTTTGGTCTTTTGGAGGCTTTTATTTTGAAAAAAAAGGTCCGTCTGAAGTTTTACTGTTGACATCCAGAGTTTTTAATTTGAAAATAATCCTTATCCTGAGCTTCCTTTAAGGATAGAGTTACTCTATGGGGCTTTTATTTTGAAAGAGAAGCCCCATCCTGAGACTCAAGCAAGATACAGTCACTTTAGGGCTTTTATTTTGAAAAACAAGCCTCATCCAGAGCTTTTTGTAGTCGGGCACTCTATGGGGTTTTTATTTTGGAATAGAAGCCCCATTCTGAAACTCAAGCAAGGATGTCGTCCCACTTTAGGGCTTTTATTTTGAAAAACCAGCCTTAACCTGAGTTTTACTGTTGAGGATAAAGTTGCTCGTTAGGGCTTTTATTTTGAAAAAACAAGCCTCATTCAGAGCTTAATGTAGTCGGTACTCGATGGGGCTTTGATTTAGAAAAACAAGCAGAATCCTAAGGTTTTTGAAAGGATACAGTTACTCTGCTGGACTTTTATTTTGAAAAGATTGGAATTACACTTCAGAAATGTTTTAAATCCTTAGCAGTTAAAGTTAGTTATGATCAGGTGATATATTTTGAAAGGATTTATACACATTTCCTCACATAAATGACATCTCACCTGTTTCACCTCCTTGAAACTGGTTACTATGCTCCTGATAAGAGTCCTTAAGGTGCTTGTACATATCGCCTCTGTGTGATCAATAAAGGTATTTAGATGGTCTGATAAACACTAAATATCTGGCAGTAAGCCAACTTTTAATATCATATGTATACACACTACAGGAAAGGGAAACCCCCACTGAAACCTGCTGAAGATCTCAGAACCAGTGAATCCATTATTAAGAGACAGCTGACACGAACAGAGAGGAAACAAGGTGAAGGTCGGGAGGAAATCCTAACTGCACTTAAAGGAAACGTAACACCGATCAGCCGAGGAAAGCCTCGAGTCTAAATCAGGACAAAGATCTGGAGCCATTAGTTCCTCTGTGATGAGAGGTCTGTCTCCTGGAGGATTATCAGAACCTCCGGACCCCCCTCTGAGGTGAACACATCGCTGAGTCAGGACCCTCTCATTATAGAACGAACACAAACACAAGATCAGTAGGAACCCATCAGCAGGAGAGGACTCTTTAAAGTAGAGACACTACATACTGATATACACCTGAACATCAGCAGGAGAGGACTCTTTAAAGTAGAGATACTACATACTGATATACACCTGAACATCAGCAGGAGAGGACTCTTTAAAGTAGAGACGCTACATACTGATATACACCTGAACATCAGCAGGAGAGGACTCTTTAAAGTAGAGACACTACACACTGATATACACCTGAACATCAGCAGGAGAGGACTCTTTAAAGTAGAGACACTACATACTGATATACACCTGAACATCAGCAGGAGAGGACTCTTTAAAGTAGAGACACTACATACTGATATACACCTGAACATCAGCAGGAGAGGACTCTTTAAAGTAGACACACTACATACTGATATACACCTGAACATCAGCAGGAGAGGACTCTTTAAAGTAGAGACACTACATACTAATATACACCTGAACATCAGCAGGAGAGGACTCTTTAAAGTAGAGACACTACATACTGATATACACCTGAACATCAGCAGGAGAGGACTCTTTAAAGTACAGATACTACATACTGATATACACCTGAACATCAGCAGGAGAGGACTCTTTAAAGTAGAGACACTACATACTGATATACACCTGAACATCAGCAGGAGAGGACTCTTTAAAGTACAGATACTACATACTGATATACACCTGAACATCAGCAGGAGAGGACTCTTTAAAGTAGAGACACGACATACTGATATACACCTGAACATCAGCAGGAGATGACTCTTTAAAGTAGAGATACTACATACTGATATACACCTGAACATCAGCAGGAGAGGACTCTTTAAAGTAGAGACACTACATCCTGATATACACCTGAACATCAGCAGGAGAGGACTCTTTAAAGTACAGATACTACATACTGATATACACCTGAACATCAGCAGGAGAGGACTCTTTAAAGTAGAGACACGACATACTGATAAACACCTGAACATCAGCAGGAGAGGACTCTTTAAAGTAGAGACACTACATACTGATATACACCTGAACATCGGCAGGAGATGACTCTTTAAAGTAGAGACACTACATACTGATAACACCTGAACATCAGTAGGAGAGGACTCTTTAAAATAGAGACACTACATACTGATAACACCTGAACATCAGTAGGAGAGGACTCTTTAAAGTAGAGACACTACATACTGACCTGAACATCAGCAGGAGAGGACTCTTTAAAGTAGAGACACTACATACTGATATACACCTGAACATCGGCAGGAGATGACTCTTTAAAGTAGAGACACTACATACTGACCTGAACATCAGCAGGAGAGGACTCTTTAAAGTAGAGACACTACATACTGATATACACCTGAAGATCAGCAGGAGAGGACTCTTTGAAGTAGAGACACTACATACTGATATACACCTGAACATCAGCAGGAGAGGACTCTTTAAAGTAGAAACACTACATACTGATATACACCTGAACATCAGCAGGAGAGGACTCTTTAAAGTAGACACACTACATACTGATATACACCTGAACATCAGCAGGAGAGGACTCTTTAAAGTAGAGACACTACATACTGATATACACCTGAACATCAGCAGGAGAGGACTCTTTAAAGTACAGATACTACATACTGATATACACCTGAACATCAGCAGGAGAGGACTCTTTAAAGTAGAGACACGACATACTGATATACACCTGAACATCAGCAGGAGAGGACTCTTTAAAGTAGAGATACTACATACTGATATACACCTGAACATCAGCAGGAGAGGACTCTTTAAAGTAGAGACACTACATCCTGATATACACCTGAACATCAGCAGGAGAGGACTCTTTAAAGTACAGATACTACATACTGATATACACCTGAACATCAGCAGGAGAGGACTCTTTAAAGTAGAGACACGACATACTGATAAACACCTGAACATCAGCAGGAGAGGACTCTTTAAAGTAGAGACACTACATACTGATATACACCTGAACATCGGCAGGAGATGACTCTTTAAAGTAGAGACACTACATACTGATAACACCTGAACATCAGTAGGAGAGGACTCTTTAAAATAGAGACACTACATACTGATAACACCTGAACATCAGTAGGAGAGGACTCTTTAAAGTAGAGACACTACATACTGACCTGAACATCAGCAGGAGAGGACTCTTTAAAGTAGAGACACTACATACTGATATACACCTGAACATCGGCAGGAGATGACTCTTTAAAGTAGAGACACTACATACTGACCTGAACATCAGCAGGAGAGGACTCTTTAAAGTAGAGACACTACATACTGATATACACCTGAAGATCAGCAGGAGAGGACTCTTTGAAGTAGAGACACTACATACTGATATACACCTGAACATCAGCAGGAGAGGACTCTTTAAAGTAGAAACACTACATACTGATATACACCTGAACATCAGCAGGAGAGGACTCTTTAAAGTAGACACACTACATACTGATATACACATGAACATCAGCAGGAGAGGACTCTTTAAAGTAGAGACACTACATACTGATATACACCTGAACATCAGCAGGAGAGGACTCTTTAAAGTAGAGACACTACATACTGATATACACCTGAACATCAGCAGGAGAGGACTCTTTAAAGTACAGATACTACATACTGATATACACCTGAACATCAGCAGGAGAGGACTCTTTAAAGTAGAGACACTACATACTGATATACACCTGAACATCAGCAGG
Source organism: Notothenia rossii (assembly GCF_949606895.1). Taxonomy (NCBI): domain Eukaryota; kingdom Metazoa; phylum Chordata; class Actinopteri; order Perciformes; family Nototheniidae; genus Notothenia; species Notothenia rossii. The sequence continues at coordinate 2,084,965 of NC_136903.1, read as the reverse complement.
AGAGGACTCTTTAAAGTAGAGACACTACATACTGATATACACCTGAACATCAGCAGGAGAGGACTCTTTAAAGTAGAGACACTACATACTGATATACACCTGAACATCAGCAGGAGAGGACTCTTTAAAGTAGAGACACTACATACTGATATACACCTGAACATCAGCAGGAGAGGACTCTTTAAAGTAGAGACACTACATACTGATATACACCTGAACATCAGCAGGAGAGGACTCTTTAAAGTAGAGACGCTACATACTGATATACACCTGAACATCAGCAGGAGAGGACTCTTTAAAGTAGAGACACTACATACTGATATACACCTGAACATCAGCAGGAGAGGACTCTTTAAAGTAAAGATACTACATACTGATATACACCTGAACATCAGCAGGAGAGGAGTCTTTAACTCTTTTACACCTATGTACCAAAATATCCACATGACGGGGCAATAATTGACTTTCCTTTAAATTAAGGCAGAGAGTTGTGAAGAAAATAAAAAAGCAGAAGTGCCATTCTGAGAATCTGCCAATATAATTAATGATTTATAATCAATACAGACTTTTACCAGAATAAAATGAAATGAATGTATATATTATAAACCCTAATATATTCTATAATAAAACATGTCTGGGGCTTTTATTTTGAAAAACAATGACAAACAGTGACCTTTTATTTTGAAAAACAGTATTATTTTAAGATAAAGTTACCTTCTGGGGCTTTTGTTTTGAAAAACATCATTTATATGTAGTTTTACTGTTTAAAATACAATGACAGTTTGACATTTTATTTTGAAAACCAAGCCTCACTCTGAGCTTACTGTAAGGTTACACTTACTCTATTGGGCTTTTAATTTGAAAAACAGTATAGTAACATTCAGGGGATTTTATTTTGTCAAACAACAATTATATGTCGTTGTATTGTTGACATACAGTGACCTTTTATTTTGAAAAAATGATTTTAAAAGAATCCAGAGTTACCATCTGGGGCTTTTGTTTTGAAAAACATTTGTTGTTTTTCTGTTAAAATACAGTGACAGTTTGACCTTTTATTTTGAAAATCAAGCCTCATCCTGAGCTTCCTGTAAGGTTGCAGTTAATCTATTGGGCTTTTTTGCTCCTGATAACATTTTAAAAAACTGATAATCTGCCATTAAACCAATATTAAACCTGTCCAATATTTCTCATACAACAGTGAGGATCTACATTAGGTTTCTAACAGATTGATAATACATTTGAAAAAAGCATCAGATAGACAATTACATAATTGCATATCTGAATATGATTGGCACTGTTCTCGATTACCATCAATGTTTTAAACAGCAATTATAAACTAAATAGTACACAATAAGAGTATATTACAAATACTGAAGGACATGTTTAGGAATTACTATTGACATCTGAAATATTTAGTTTGAATTATTTTATGAATTCTGTAATCTTTGGGGATTTTAGATTTAAATATTGTAAATGTATTAACTTTTTTTTTTATTAATGTAGGTTTTTGCTGCTAAGACATCATTAATGCCGTATGTTATTAATTTAAAGCAGAGCATCATCAGCACAAAGGTACATTTTTTATTCCACCTCTGCTAAACGTAAAACCCAGTTCTTTTGTGATATTTGAAGTTATTTTTGCGGTTTTCAAAATTGCGCATAAATAAAAAGTGCAAAATTGCACTTAATGTTTTGATTTATTGTCTAAAGGATATTCTAGGCAACATTCACGAAAACACAGCATATACTGGAGGTAAGATTGCAGTAGTTGCACAAACAATGCTGGGAGGTTCCATCAGTAATAATAAACTCATTTGATGAGATTAAAAACAAATATTTAGGGGGTAAAATAAAACAAACACACATTAAATCTATTCAAACGATCAGTGATGACACAATAATTCACTCTGGGACCATTGCATTACTCCACGGAGTCCACTTACACCAACACAACTCATCACTTTCACTTCACAGCTGCAAAACAAGCACTTTAACCCCGAACGTAATGACATCTTAAAACATCACCTTAGTTAGGGAATCATTTGCCCTAGTGTCCTCTTTCACATTCTGACACAGACGCTCCAACCTTGAGCAGCCGTTATCTCCCTTAAGGAGGGGCTGCCCTATAAGTTGTTGTTGTTATTGTTGTGGGACACCTGAGGCCTGAGGCCTGGACTACGAAGCAGTTTTTTCTCTTAGCCGGCTAACTTCAGGGGAAACTCTGGGTTTCAGGTCCTACGAAGCTGGTTCTCTTTTTAGCAGGCTAGATCTCCATGGTAACTGATGCTGAGCGGCTAACCTGCCCCGGAGCAGGTTAGGTTGCAGGCTAAGAGCTCAACTCAGTGAAAGCACTGCCTGCTGACCAATCAGAGCTCAGTGTGCGGAGTTTAAAGCGATTAAGTCATATTACAGGAGAAAGGAAATACAGAAAAGCTGCCGTTGCAGGAAAGACGGCCGGCAAAAATCACCGACCGTGTGAACGTGAACATTAATAGAATATCACCTCCCATCTTCAGAGCAATCTGACTATTAGAACATTAGCCTTAAGAAAGCTTACTTAAATATCTGCCACAACATAAGTAACCGGATCAGAGTAACATTAAGTACAGTCCGCGGCATATCACATCATAATGTATCATCTATCTCCTTATCTGAGTCAGCTGAGCCGTATCTGGCCGTGCAACACTCACAGTGTCACATACTGTATGCAGAAGTATTATTTTAAGCAACACATTAAGTTGAGGAAACACTCGAGTCAAATGTAATGAAAGTCAGATGGTGTCTTAGACGGGGCAGTGATATCATAAACCTGTTCATGTACGCATTCAAACACTTGTTCTGTTACCAGCTGTATTCACCTTGCAGGTGCAGCTATGTGGCTTTGATCCTGGATCAAGTGTTTAAGTCATGGATGTTTAAAGTTTAACTTCTTCATATGTCCAATATCATAGTTGACTTTTCATTCAGGAAGTATGACGCTGCGCTGTCAGTACGTTTCTCCATGTTTGTGATTGGTTGAATGCTCCAGATACCACCCCTTTCATGTGAACGCGCACCTAACTAGATAGGACACGGCTGGCTTGAGCGATCCACTTGATAACCCGCGTCGTAAAATACATATTTACATATTTCATTATTTATAATGAATAATTGAATAAATTATTTATAATGAATAATTGAATAAATTATTTATTTGAATATATTCATATTTACAGTTTAGCGAGAGCGCGTATGTTTTGGATTAGGCCAACCGGCTAACTCAAACATATCCAGGTTAGGTTGAACCAGCTTCGTAGTACAGGCCTCTGGAACACATCCTTCTCGGCGTGTAGATGACCTCCAGCCATAAGCGACAACAAATGTGATTCAGTGTCCTCAGCTGTTTAGTCTAACTATTGAAGAATGTTGATCATTACACTCTGAACTAGTTCAAACCTGGAGCTACAGGAGAGCTCTTCAGAATTGATTTGGCATCTCAACCGTGTGGTCAGACCGTGACCCGTGACATGTCTTGTGAATTCTCCGGCCGAAGCTCCAAATAAACCGTCAGTGTTTGCCATCAAAGCTCCAGCTCTCCTCGTGTCTCTCTGAGTCCTGTTTTCAAATGCTTCAGATGTTTCCCCCACAACCTTCATCTTCCTGCAGCAGCACTTTCTCACAAGCTTCTACCTTTTGACCAATATGTCAACAACAGTTTAAACATTCATACAAAACCAACATATCTGTTTAACAGCTCAAAGAAATGTGAGTACACTCAACAAGTACAAAATGCTTCATCGCTGAAAACAGAGATGTTCTTCTGAGAAACTCATGAAAAGTTTAACTATTATCAATACGTGTTTCACAAGTGTGACGGCCCCTAGGCCTTAGACTCACTTCCCTGGTTAGCCACTCCCCAATCATGACACCTGATTTTGGTTTACTGCTCAGCTACAGGTATGTAAGCCTGAGCAGTCAGTGGGTGTTTCTCCATGTCGAGGAAGGATGCTCCAGAGCCACTATTTCAAGGATACTACGTCATCGAGTGCCGCCGAAGGACTGTTCCAATGTCCAGCATACTTGGAATTCTACCGAGGCCGGCGCCCTTCGTAGCGAGACATTTCGAGGCTGCACATGTGTAGACTCCGCAGTCTCCACAATTTCCCCAAATCTGTGGCTGAAAATGTAAGGCGGGGCCTCTCCTATGACGCACACCTGCACACTTGCTAGCCTGTTCCACTCTTCGTTTTCCGAATGCCAAGAAGGATTCTTGCCTCGCTTCTGAAGCAGGTGACTCGGAAGACATGTGCTACCAAGCAAGCATCCTCGACATTGAGAAACACCCTTTCTCTCCTCTTGGCTCTGCTGGACCTTAGTTTGTTTGTCTTTGCTTTATATACTGATACATGTTCACACACCCACCCACGACACACATGACTGATTAACTGACTTCATAGTTAACTTAGTTTCTTTAAATAAATGCACTTTAATTGGATGAATGATGTGCGGTCTCCTTCGTTTGTCCGTCCTTGAGCCAGGGCGTGACACACGACAAAGCTAGCATATGATGATGTTGTATAAAATAATGCATTGCAGCAGAGTTACAATGAGCGCAACCTAAACAGCAGAACAACACTGAACAGTTTGTGAAAAAACAATCAAAAGATAAGTGAATAAAGTCTTAAAAAACACAACAAAAAGATTAAAATAAAATGTCCCAAAAACACGAAACTGAAATGTCTAAAAACGTTACGAATAAACGTGTGAAACGAATATTTAAAATCTGTAAAAACCTCTCGAAAACATGTGAAAAGTGTCCGACTTGATTTTGTAAAATATACGTTTCAATGCATTAATGTTTCATTCTCTTTCCCTTTTTAAACGGCTGGGGAGTTTCATCTGAAGCAAACATCAGATATAAAAGAAACATCTTAATTCATAGACCAGATTTGTACTTTACTTACAAGCAATACTTTTACTTTAAGCACAATTAATACTCTTATTTTTCAAACTAAGTACATTTCGCTGGTTACTTTGCAGCACTTTTACTTATACTGAAGTATTTTCTTGAGCATCTGAATACTTCTTCCACTTTAAAACAACCCAAAAACCTTATAAACTTCAAGACAAAGTGGCCGAAAAAGCTCGTCAAAGTATCAACTATCTGTAAAACCAATCAGCAGAGCGTTGTTCTCTTACCTTAAGACGGGAACAGAACGGAGCCTCTCGTCTTAAACTTTTGGCATTATAAGTTGGTTTATATTGCATTCCCCAAAGGCGAAGGGAACCCCGGCTTTCTGTTTATGGAAGTGGATTTTCCCACAGACCAATGGGCTGAGCAGCATCTGAAATATCATCTCCAACTCCCTCCCGACCCTAAATGTTAAATCTCCTCCCTAATCGACTACTATAATCAACATTTCCTTTGAGTTTGTTCTTCAGATTGCATTAATCCCAACGGAAAGGAAGATGTTGTGAGCCTGGAGGTGAGAAAGTAAATCGACATGATTTGACTCCATTATTATCATATATGAACGATGAGTGTGAAGCAAGGCAGGGCTCGATGAAAGACAACAGGGATTAGAGGTGATGAAAGTTAAAGAACAACAGGCGGGAGAGCAGGGAAGAGTCAAGGCGGCCATTTAAGAAACGTTAAGTAGATGCTATTGAGAAGCTGTTAACAGAAGAGAAAAGAGAGGAGGGGCTGACTTTAAAGAGTCCTCTCCTGCTGATGTTCAGGTGTATATCAGTATGTAGTGTCTCTACTTTAAAGAGTCCTCTCCTGCTGATGTTCAGGTGTACATCAGTATGTAATGTCTCTACTTTAAAAAGTCCTCTCCTGCTGATGTTCAGGTGTATATCAGTATGTAGTGTCTCTACTTTAAAGAGTCCTCTCCTGCTGATGTTCAGGTGTATATTAGTATGTAGTGTCTCTACTTTAAAGAGTCCTCTCCTGCTGATGTTCAGGTGTATATCAGTATGTAGTGTCTCTACTTTAAAGAGTCCTCTCCTGCTGATGTGCAGGTGTATATCAGTGTGTAGTGTCTCTACTTTAAAGAGTCCTCTCCTGCTGATGCTCAGGTGTATATCAGTATGTAGTGTCTCTACTTTAAAGAATCCTCTCCTGCTGATGTTCAGGTGTATATCAGTATGTTGTGTCTCTACTGGGACATGTCTCCATGGTTTGATGTTCAAAAAGGTATTTTATAGCCCAACATTAGCCTCCTTTAGCTTAGCGGTGGTGAAGTCATGTGACCGTGCTGTAGTTCCTTTATAGCCCAACATTAGCCTCCTTTAGCTTAGCGGTGGTGACGTGAAGTCATGTGACCGTGCTGTAGTTCCTTTACAGCCCAACATTAGCCTCCTTTAGCTTAGCGGTGGTGACGTGAAGTCATGTGACCGTGCTGTAGTTCCTTTACAGCCCAACATTAGCCTCCTTTAGCTTAGCGGTGGTGATGTGAAGTCATGTGACCGTGCTGTAGTTCCTTTATAGCCCAACATTAGCCTCCTTTAGCTTAGCGGTGGTGACGTGAAGTCATGTGACCGTGCTGTTGTTCCTTTACAGCCCAACATTAGCCTCCTTTAGCTTAGCGGTGGTGATGTGAAGTCATGTGACCGTGCTGTAGTTCCTTTAAAGCCCAACATTAGCCTCCTTTAGCTTAGCGGTGGTGATGTGAAGTCATGTGACCGTGCTGTAGTTCCTTTAAAGCCCAACATTAGCCTCCTTTAGCTTAGCGGTGGTGACGTGAAGTCATGTGACCGTGCTGTTGTTCCTTTACAGCCCAACATTAGCCTCCTTTAGCTTAGCGGTGGTGACGTGAAGTCATGTGACCGTGCTGTTGTTCCTTTACAGCCCAACATTAGCCTCCTTTAGCTTAGCGGTGGTGATGTGAAGTCATGTGACCGTGCTGTAGTTCCTTTAAAGCCCAACATTAGCCTCCTTTAGCTTAGCGGTGGTGATGTGAAGTCATGTGACCGTGCTGTAGTTCCTTTATAGCCCAACATTAGCCTCCTTTAGCTTAGCGGTGGTGATGTGAAGTCATGTGACCGTGCTGTAGTTCCTTTATAGCCCAACATTAGCCTCCTTTAGCTTAGCGGTGGTGATGTGAAGTCATGTGACCGTGCTGTAGTTCCTTTATAGCCCAACATTAGCCTCCTTTAGCTTAGCGGTGGTGACGTGAAGTCATGTGACCTTGCTGTAGTTCCTTTATAGCCCAACATTAGCCTCCTTTAGCTTAGCGATGGTGACGTGAAGTCATGTGACCGTGCTGTAGTTCCTTTATAGCCCAACATTAGCCTCCTTTAGCTTAGCGGTGGTGACGTGAAGTCATGTGACCGTGCTGTAGTTCCTTTATAGCCCAACATTAGCCTCCTTTAGCTTAGCGGTGGTGACGTGAAGTCATGTGACCGTGCTGTAGTTCCTCTATAGCCCAACATTAGCCTCCTTTAGCTTAGCGATGGTGACGTGAAGTCATGTGACCGTGCTGTAGTTCCTTTATAGCCCAACATTAGCCTCCTTTAGCTTAGCGGTGGTGACGTGAAGTCATGTGACCGTGCTGTAGTTCCTTTATAGCCCAACATTAGCCTCCTTTAGCTTAGCGGTGGTGAAGTGAAGTCATGTGACCGTACTGTAGTTCCTTTATAGCCCAACATTAGATGCCTTTAGCTTAGTGGCAAACTGCAACTGTTGCAAAACCTAATTTCCCCCGTGGGACAAACAAAGTATTTCTCTTTCTGATATTATTACATTACACTAATGTGTTTCTAACAGGTGTTGCAGAAAAAACATTTGGTCGTTTCTTTAGCAGAGCTTCAGTCGTTGCTGCTGCTGACGGACAAACTGCAGCAAGTGGAGCCCAAAATAGAGAAATAATTAACGAGAGACGGAGAGACCCTTAAACCACCAACACTAGTTTTATATATAATTTTTTTTTTTTAAATGATAATGTAACATATTTATGTTAAATGATTATAAAAGATTAATATAATTTCATATAATATATATTAAAACAATTGGTAGATTATGTTTTAGTTTGGAAGCAGAGGTGGAAGAAGTACTCTTGAAGTAGATCTTGTACTTGAGTAAAGGTAGAAGTACTCAGATCTTGTACTTGAGTAAAGGTAGAAGTACTCAGATCTTGTTCTTGAGTAAAGGTAGAAGTACTCAGATCTTGTACTTGAGTAAAGGTAGAAGTACTCAGATCTTGTACTTGAGTAAAAGTAGAAGTACTCAGATCTTGTTCTTGAGTAAAAGTAGAAGTACTCAGATCTTGTACTTGAGTAAAAGTAGAAGTATTCAGATCTTGTTCTTGAGTAAAAGTAGAAGTACTCAGATCTTGTACTTGAGTAAAAGTAGAAGTACTCAGATCTTGTACTTGAGTAAAAGTAGAAGTACTCAGATCTTGTACTTGAGTAAAAGTAGAAGTACTCAGATCTTGTACTTGAGTAAAAGTAGAAGTCCCAGAGTGTAGGAATACTCTGTTACAGTAAAAGTCCTGCATTCAAAATGTTCCTCAAGTGAAAGTAGAAAAGTATTCTCATCAAAATATAGTGAAAGACAGTAAAAGTAGTCGTTGTGCAGATTGGTCCATTTCAGAATAATAGATATGATATGTTTTATAATGATTGATCATGAAAGTGTTCTCAAAGCTGGTAAAGGTGCAGCTAGTTTGAATGACTTTGTATACTGCAGGGTAGCTGGTGGATTTACTCCAGGTGGAACTAAAGTCTGATTCAACACTTGATTAGATTTACCATCATTCATCCACATCTGTAAAGTAACTAAAGGGATTAAATACATGTAGTGGAGTACAAGTACACAGTAGCATAACATGGAAATACTCAAGTAAAGTACAAGTATCTCCAAATGATACAGGTACAGGGGGTACAGTACTTGTAGGCTACTTAGTTACTTTCCACCTCTGAGTAGAAGATACATGCTGTGTCTCCAATTGTTCCCAATGAGTAGGTCAGTTAGTAGTAAAGCCATGGGGTCCAATGGCTTTTAGAGGAGTTTAAAACGTGAATGTATTTATACGGCTTTCTCCTCCAGTCCTTTCTGCTCCGTGTGGTGAGAGGACGAGACGGAAATAGAAGGCTTAGACGTCTCCTGATGAAGAGGACGGCAAATTACAGTGATGACAGATTAATAGCAAAAACACATTTGCAGAGTACTGAGTCATTTATTTACACCCTGAGAGGAACGTGAGAAAAAACATTTACACTGTTAGTGAACCTTTAACTAAGTCTGTTCTTTTTTGATTGTGTCTTAATAACTTAGGAACAGATTAAAAGGAGTTTTGCCACATTTGTGTGTGTGTGTGTGTGTGTGTGTGTGTGTGTGTGTGTGTGTGTGTGTGTGTGTGTGTGTGTGTGTGTGTGTGTGTGTGTGTGTGTGTGTGTGTGTGTGTGTGTGTGTGTGTGTGTGTGTGTGTGTGTGTTTGTGTGAATAAAGGTTCATCTTCCAGCCATATGCCTCTCCCTGCTTCCACCGTCTACACACACAACCAAATTACATCTATACCAACGTGTCTACGTCAATGCACTCTTATTAGATTATTTTATCAACTATAAGCTTTATCAAAAAGGAAGGTCTTAAGAGCACTCTTAAAAACGGATAGGGTGTCTGCCGTCCGAACACAGACTGGAAGCTGATTCCACAAAAGTGGAGCTTGATAAGAAAAGGCTCTGGCTCCCATTGTACTTTTAGAGACTCTAGGAACAACCAACAACCCTGCATTCTTGGAACGCAATGCCCTAGTACAGTGGTTCTCAAAGTGGGGGGCGCAGAGGGATGACAGGGGGGGCGCGAGAGACCAGGAGGAAAAATTGTTATTAAAAACAAAAATAAAAAGATTTAAAAAAATATATAATTTGAAAGATTATTGTTTCGAAAATAATATGATACAGTACAGTACTATTACGTCTGGGTGTCTGTGTTCCATTAAAACTTGGCTCTGTGTGGAACGAGCCATTTTGTGTGCATGCGCAAGCGAGAGAGAGAGCGCACAGGTACCGGAGATTGTTGTTGTTATAGCTTTTGGTGCTAGCGAGCTACGCTAACGGATATAAGGAGTTTTTTCAACAATAAAGTGGAGGAGAGTCCTCTCCTGTCAGACTGAGAGTCTCAGTGAGCTAAAGGACTCTCAGTGTTTAGATAGTTAACTTTAGTCTAAGTTATCTCAAACGTTTTGGTCACGATTAATGTAAACAATTATTTCCGAGGCACACGTTTATATGATCATTATAGTTATAAAAAAATAAGAGAATAAATGAAAAACAGGTATGAAATACTATATGACATTAAAAAAATAATAAAGTTTAATAGGGAGTGATTTGTAAAATATCCATAAAGAAAAAGTAAATCTGTTTACAGTTCTGTTTCATATGGTGTTGAGAGATGTATCCATAGATCTCTTCATTTTGCTCTCAAAGTGAAACAGATTGATGCTTTTAACTTCAACATTTAAAAACAAATCTTCCCCGGGGGAGCATGCCCCCGGAACCCCCTATGTGAGGTCCACACACCACCTATAAAAATGGCACTTGACCCCTGCTTACACCTATATGCCGTGAGCTGATTATCGAGCTTTCATTGTAACAGTCGCGGGTACGCTGTGTATTTGTGTGGGGATTGTTGCAGTAGAACATTTCACTGTAGCGACCAGTACATTAATGGGAAACCCTAAATGTTTGAGCACCCTCTATGAAACGTCAAGCTACCCCACAGCACCCCCAAAATAAATCTCTGGCGCCGCCACTGAGCCTGACTATTTGTGTTGGGGGGGCCCGACTTTTTTTTTTTCCAAAGACGGGGCCTGACAGAAAAAGTTTGAGAACCACTGCCCTAGTAGGACATTAGGATATAATGAGTTCTTTAAGTTAAGATGGCGCCTGCCCATTAAGGGCTTTGTAGGCGAGAAGAAGAATTTTAAATTATATCCTGTGTTCTATAGGGAGCCAGTGTAAGGCAGCCAGAACAGGAGTAATGTGGTCCCTTTTCCTAACTCTGGTTAGTACACGAGCTGCAGCATTTTGAATCAGCTTCACTGACTTTATCTCATTCTTCACCTTGAGCACACTCCAGCACTGCCTGTACAGGTGAGACTAACTGACTGCAAACGTCCCATCTGACTGGGAGATAAATAAAGGGTTTTTTAACTATCAAAATTGCAAGAAATATGCTTGTAAAGTCTATTTTATTAATGCCTTTAAAAAACGAGAGCACAAAAAAACCTAACTGACATTTAACTGTCTGAGTGAGCGCAAGTAGTGGAAGAAGTATTAAAGACGCACTAAAATGCTTTTAGGGTTTCCCCTTTCCTGTTGTGTGTTCTAGAGGTTTGTGTGCATGTGAATGCTCTGCAAAATAATAAATATTACATCCAAAAAAAGGAGGGTCAGGCCGATTGTCGAACCTCAGATTGAGGAGGAACAATGCGGATTCCGTCCTGGTCGTGGAACGACGGATCAGCTTTTTACTCTCGCAAGGATCCTGGAGGGGGCCTGGGAGTACGCTTATCTGGTCTACATGTGTTTTGTAGACTTGGAGAAGGCGTATGACCGGGTTCCCAGGGAGTCACTGTGGGAGGTGCTGCGGGAGTATGGGGTGAGGGGGTCTCTACTCAGGGCCATTCAATCTCTGTACTCCCAAAGCGAGAGCTGTGTCCGGGTCCTCGGCAGTAAGTCGGACCCATTTCAGGTGAGGGTTGGCCTCCGCCAGGGCTGCGCTTTGTCACCAATCCTGTTTGTAATATACATGGATCGGATTTCGAGGCGTAGTCGTGGGGGAGGGGGTCTGCAGTTCGGTGGACTAAGGATTGCACCACTGCTTTTTGCAGATGATGTGGTTCTGATGGCTTCATCGGTCTGCGACCTTCAGCACTCACTGGATCGGTTCGCAACCGAGTGTGAAGCGGCTGGGATGAGGATCAGCACCTCCAAATCTGAGGCCATGGTTCTCAGCAGGAAACCGATGGACTGTCCACTCCAAGTAGGGAATGAGTCCTTACCCCAAGTGAAGGAGTTCAAGTATCTCGGGGTCTTGTTCTCGAGTGAGGGAACAATGGAGCGTGAGATGGGTCGGAGAATCGGAGCAGCGGGAGCGGTACTGCAGTCTCTTTACCGCACCGTTGTGACGAAAAGGGAGCTGAGCCAGAAGGCAAAGCTCTCTGTCTACCGGGCCATTTTCGTTCCTACCCTCACCTATGGTCATGAAGGATGGGTCATGACCGAAAGAACGAGATCGCGGGTACAAGCGGCCGAGATGGGTTTTCTCCGCAGGGTGGCTGGTGTCTCCCTTAGGGATAAGGTGAGAAGTTCGGTCATCCGGGAGGGACTCGGAGTTGAATCGCTCCTCCTTCGCGTCGAAAGGAGCCAGTTGAGGTGGTTCGGGCACCTAGTTAGGATGCCACCTGGGCGCCTCCCTAGGGAGGTGTTCCAGGCACGTCCAGCTGGGAAGAGACCAAGGGGTAGACCTAGAACCAGATGGAGGGATTATATCTCTTCTCTGGCCTGGGAGCGCCTTGGGATCCCCCAGTCAGAGCTGGTTGATGTGGCCAGGGAAAAGAAAGTTTGGGGCTCTCTGCTGGAACTGCTACCTCCGCGACCCGACCACGGATAAGCGGGAGAAGATGGATGGATGGATGGATGGATGGATGGACATCAAAAATAATTAGATCTTGTACTTGAGTAAAAGTAGAAGTACTCAGATCTTGTACTTGAGTAAAAGTAGAAGTACTCAGGTATTGTACTTGAGTAAAAGTAGAAGTACTCAGATCTTGTACTTCATGGAGCGATGGAACCGTTCACAGAGGCCGTTAGCCTGAGGGTGGTAAGCGGTAGTCCTGTGCAGCTTAACCCCCAAACCACTCGCCATGGCGTTCCAGAGCTCGGACGTGAACTGTCTGACGGGGTGCCAAAACGACACACCCACGTCGCAATGAAAGCCCGGGCTATGTCAGCCTCCACGTGCGAACCACGCTGCAGCGGCATGCTCCCAAAACTCCGGCAGTTTAACGTAAACATCGCGATCAGCCATGTTCAATAAGTCTTCGGACTCTATCACGAAAACGTCAGGGTCACCAGTGTAGACCTGATGAAAGGGAGTCAGAGGCGGTGTGTTCAGTATAGAATTCCACACTTTACTTTCCATTTAGTACAACAGACAGGATACATACAACTGCTTGCTGCTGCTCTCAAGCTAGCATCACAACCACAGCAGTGCTCCCACTAACACGTCTTTGGTGCAACACACACTATAACACTCAGTGAATTATGTCCCGTAAATGTCACCACAATATATTATATTTTGATGAGAATACTTTTCTACTTTCACTTGAGGAACATTTTGAATGCAGGACTTTTACTGAAACAGAGTATACCTACAATCTGATACTTCTACTTTTACTCAAGTACAAGATCTGAGTACTTCTACTTTTACTCTAGTTCAAGATCTGAGTACTTTTACTATTACTCAAGAACAAGATCTCAGTACTTTTACTTTTACTCCAGTTCAAGATCTGAGTACTTCTACTTTTACTCTAGTTCAAGATCTGAGTACTTTTACTATTACTCAAGAACAAGATCTCAGTACTTTTACTATTACTCAAGTACAAGATCTGAGTACTTTAACTTTTACTCCAGTACAAGATCTGAGTACTTTTACTATTACTCAAGTACAATATCTGAGTACTTCTACTTTTACTCAAGTACAAGATCTGAGTACTTTTACTATTACTCAAGTACAAGATCTGAGTACTTTTACTTTGACTCAAGTACAAGATCTGAGTACTTTTACTATTACTCAAGTACAAGATCTGAGTACTTTTACTTTTACTCCAGTTCAAAATCTGAGTACATTTACTTTTACTCTAGTACAAGATCTGAGTACATTTACTTTTACTCAAGTACAAGATCTGAGTACTTTTACTTTTACTCCAGTTCAAAATCTGAGTACATTTACTTTTACTCTAGTACAAGATCTGAGTACATTTACTTTTACTCAAGTACAAGATCAGGGGCCTCATTTATAAAGGGATAAACGCTCAAAAAATGGCGCACGGCAGTTTCTACGCAATGTTTGCGATTTTATAAAATACTAACTTGACGGGAAAACGTGCGGTCCTCCACGCAAACTCTAAACCATGCGTACGCACTAAGCACAAAAACGGGAGAGACGAGAAACTGCGACACCGTTGGCAGAAGGAAGAATGGAGAGAAATATGTGGAAATAATACCATAAATAAAACGTTAACTCTCATTTATCATATATGAAGAATTCATTTTCAAACATTGATTAAAGCCAATCTTAAAATGATTTAACAAACGCCTGTTTGAGACTCCTCAGTGCTCACAAAAACATAACTGGGAGAAATAAATAAATACGGATATGTTATTTAAAACTACCTCGAATATGTTGTGTTAATGTTATGAAATGTTTTCTCATAAATGATGCGGTAAGCAGGAGGACAGAATTACGTCTAAACTGACGTTTTGCATTTCTATAGGTTGTAGATACGAGCATGGTTTTATATATGTTTAATACATGTTTAATCGTGTTTTATGCCGTTTGCCAAGACTTGATAAATCGCTCGTAAAACACAGGAGGCATGGAAACTAAGAGCACCCATGTGGTAAATTGTACAGCTAATATAACACAACACATTAGTTGTATTTCCTTTAACTGGTGGATATAGAGTTGCTGCGGGGGGGGGACAGAAACCACCAAACCACCAAATACAAAAACATAATTCAGATCCAGCCGTCATGACTCCACTCCGGAGGGATTCCCCGATCCTTTCTTAGTTTCTCATCAAGGGGGGGGTCTCCTGTCCCCGGTACAAACACACTGCCTGAGGAAGGCTATGTGTATTTTTTTTGTCATGAACCTTTTTCGGACCACTTATTTATTTATTTTGGTGACGATCCGACCTCCATGCTGCTACTCTGGTTCAAACTGCATCCACCAAACAATATGATTTATCTCCACCTCCCCAAAATAACCAAAATCTGACACGGTGTGAGATGTCTTTTTGAGCTGTTCTGTCCTCATTGAGCTGTTCTGTCCTCATTTCCTGCTATCTTCTTCATAAAGTCAGTCAAAATGAATGAATGAAAGGGCGTTTCTTTGACTATTTATAGGCAAATATGGGCGTTACGTGAACCCCGCAAAAGCTTCACCGCATTTCGAGTCGGTTGTGATTTATAAAGGGAAACAGGCGTAGGAAGTGCCATACGCACTCTCCTCGCCGGTAAGCAATGTTTGTTGAATCGGAAAGTGGCGGAACATTTATGTACCTATTTTTCGGATTTCTACTACGTAAGCAACCTTCCCACGTCAATCCTACGCACGGCGTTATAAATGAGACCCCAGAGTACTTCTACCTTTAGTACAATATCTGAGTACTTCTACTTTTACTCTAGTACAATATATATACTTATACCACCTCCGTTTATAGCCTATGAAAAAAAACTATAAGAAAACGAAGGCCAAAGCTAACGTTAGCAGATAGTGACAACGTATGCTAGTTAGCTAGCTCAATGATTCCTTAAATAATATTGCTACAGAAACATTTTTCTGTTCACATCACGCTCTGCTCTGAACACCCGAACAGTAAGGCGATATGGGTCCGTTCTTATTGTGCATCCATGGGTAAAGGAACGTGCCGGGCGGCGCTGTCCCGTGGGTTAGATGCACGTTCATAATGCAGAGGGAAATAACTCTCAGAATAACGTTATTAGCACATTATTACAACTTGAGGAACGAATGTTTTTAATAAGGGCTATACAAGTGTTCATACTGGGTAGTTTATTTAGTTTAAACAAAATTATCCAACGATTTACAGACCACTCTTTCCCCATGTAAGTCAATGGGAAAAAGTGTTTCCGGGCCCAGCAACCTAAAGGACGTGTAGTACCGCCGTTTGGCCACAACGAATATTTTCCTCAGAGTCCGGCGCACTTCCTGGGGGCTTGCTTCGCTTGCAAGAGCCGCAATGTTGGATGGATTTTTCTCGATTCGTCGCAATAACGTAAATGACGTCAGACGCTGCGTGACAGTTCACTCAGAAGTTATGATTCAAATGTGAATATTCACTCATAAACTGTGATCCACATTAAATTAAACAGCACTTTTCGTTAAAAGAACGTATAAGTTTATTGTTCGGTTGACTTTTGATTTTGCAGTACCCATAATACTTATGAGTTAGTAGTACTGTTGGGGTTTACAGCGTAGTGGAGTAAAAGTACACCATTTACCTCTGAACTGTAGTGGAGTAGAAGTATAACGTAGCAAAAAATGGCTCTTAAGTACAGACCCATTTTCAAACAGTTTGTTCAGGGAGGAGGAAATGTTTCACCAGCTGCTCTTAAACAGGGACTATAACACACCGTTCTGAAATATAGCTATAAATCTCCAGATGTGTAAAGAGATGTCCTTTATGTATTGAGAAAATATTCCTACTTATGCTCAATTCACTATTTAAAAGCCTCTTGGATCAGTTGTAAAATGCATCATCACAAAGTTAAATAACAAGCCTCAACAGTTATTCCTCCACTTCCTCTTGGCAAACTGCCACTGAGACGTGGAACCACACGGTAAGATAAGAATTTCAATTTCCTGGAAATGAAAGCTGAATTTTGTCTGAGCGACAGCAGAGCAGCAGTGTCTCTGTTTCTCTGAAGAAACAACTGAATCCAGTAGCTTTTTTCAACACAGCAGAACCTCTGCAAACTCTGGTGAGTGCACTACAGACACATCACTTAATACATATTTAGTCAAAGTTGGATTAAAATCTGAATCTGACTGTATTACATCCATTTGACCATATAAAGAATATTATACAATAGAAATGTGTCCGTTAAGATATTAGCAACAGCCAAAAATACAATGTAAACTCTGGGTAAGGAAGGTTAGACAGAAGCTAGCATTAGCTTATACTTATTTTCTTATTTCCTGTATTTGAAAACATCTTTATAAATGACTTTATTAAACAAAGTAGTATCTAAGTATTATATTTGTTCAGGACTGTCCAAAGCAAGGTATCTGGTGTTATGTTACAAGTCTTGCTTATAAAAAAGGCATGACAAGTACATATCTCATTTTATATCATTTGTACACACTGTGGTTAGCAGCCTGGAGCTTTGAACCTGTTTCTGTAGTAACTGCTGTCTGCCTTTTGAAGCTGATAACTTTTACTGTTTATTTAACAACTATAGTATCAACTTCAGTGATAATCAGGTTTCACTCCTCTGTTCAACAATGGAAAAATCCCCTACAATTATTAGAGCTTACACATTGTGTTTTTTTTAGAGTTTAAACTGAATACTGCTATGATGTTCCAGATTTAATTTGAACTTGAATTTTAATTCTTACAGACAAAAAACCTAAATGTTTTTGGTTGTCATTGGTCTATGTATGTCATTTCTAACATAAAACGTTGGGTGGTTTACATTTTTGGATTCATAGTAGGACTCTATGAACTGGCAAATAGAGAATATGTAATTGCAGTTGTGTTTTTTTCAAACTTTTGTCCTCAGAGAGACATGTCTGCTGCCAGCTGTCTGCTGACTGAAGATCAGTTTCTGTGCTCCATCTGTCTGGATGTGTTCACTGATCCAGTCACCACACCATGTGGACACAACTTCTGTAAAGTCTGCATCTCTGAACACTGGGATGCTAAAGTCCCCTATCAGTGTCCCAACTGTAATAAGCTCTTCCACACAAGACCTGAAATGCTGGTCAACACTTTCATCTCTGAGATGGCTGCTCAGTTCAGAGAGTCAGCTCAACAGAAAGCCAGCAGCAGCAGCTCAGAGCAACACGTTGTCAAACCAGGAGAAGTTCCCTGTGACGTCTGCACTGGAACCAGACTGAAGGCCCTGAAGTCCTGCCTGGTGTGTCTGGAGTCCTACTGTGAGACTCACCTGGAGCCTCACCTGACAAGAGCAGGCCTGAAGAAACATCAGCTGATCGACCCTGAGGAGAACCTGGAAGGCAGGATGTGTGTGAAGCACGATAAACTGCTGGAGCTGTTCTGTAAGACCGACCAGGTGTGTGTCTGCATGCTCTGCTCTGTTTCAGACCACAAGACACATGATGTTGTTCCTCTGAAAGAAGGATATGAAGGAAAGAAGGCTGAGCTGGGGAAGACAGAGGCTGAAATTCAGCAGATGATCCAGAAGAGACGACTGAAGATTCAGGAGATGAACCGCTCAGTGGAGCTCAGTAAGGAAGGAGCAGACAGAGAGATAGCAGATGGTGTTCAGGTCTTCACCGCTCTGAAGGAGTCTGTTGAGAGAAGCCAGGCCGAGCTCATGGACACCATCAAAGAGAAGCAGAGAGAGACAGAGGAACAGGCTGAAGGCTTCATCAAAGAGCTGGAACAGGAAGTCTCTGAGCTGAAGAAGAGAAGCTCTGAGGTGGAGCAGCTCTCACGCTCTGAAGACCAGCTCCACCTCCTCCAAAGCTTCACGTCCCTGAACGCTGCTCCACCCACCAAGAACTGGACAGAAGTCAGGGTCCGTCCACCTTCATATGAGGGGACTGTGAGGAGAGCTGTGAGGAGAGCTGTGACTCAGCTGGAGGAGACGCTCAGGAAACAGATGAAGAAGCTGCTTGAAGTGGAGGTGAAGAGGGTCGAGCAGTTTGAGGTGGAGGTGGAGCTGAAGAGGGTCCAGCAGTCTGAGGTGGAGGTTACTCTTGATCCTGATACAGCACATCCTGCACTCATCCTGTCTGATGATGGAAAACAAGTGAAACATGTTGATGTGAAGAAGAATCTCCCAGACAATCCAGAGAGATTTGATACTTGTACTTGTGTTTTAGCAAAGCAGAGTTTCTCTTCAGGTAGATTTTATTACGAGGTTCAGGTTAAAGGAAAGACTCAGTGGGATCTAGGAGTGGCCAGAGAGTCGATCAACAGGAAGGGAAACATCTCACTGTCTCCTCAGAACGGTTACTGGGCGATATGGTTGAGGAATGAGTACCAAGCCCTTGCTGGTCCTCCAGTCCGTTTCTCTCTGAAGTCTCAGCCTGAGAAGGTGGGGGTGTTTGTGGATTATGAGGAGGGTCTGGTCTCCTTTTATGATGTTGATGCTGCAGCTCTGATCTACTCCTTCACTGGCTGCTGCTTCAAAGAGAAACTCTACCCATACTTTAGTCCTTGTCCTAACCATGGTGGTAAAAACTCTGCCCCTCTGATCATCTCTCCTGTCAATCACACTGAGTAGAACAACCATTGATTTGAAATCAGGTTCAATATCATTTAATGTTATAAATGTATGTGTTTTAGGGGATGGGCGTTGAATACACTGTGTTATCAGATTATGATTTTTTTCTGTAATTGTTTTCATTGTTAATTTTTCAGAATCTGATCACATATGGTTCAGCTTGAGGAGACGCATACAAACACATAAAATACTTATGAGTATGTTCGAATGTAGTCTAGTTATTCTACAGATTGCACTTCCTGCTGTCATAACTTGAAGAGATCAGAAAACGATTTACTCAGAAATAAACTTTTGCCACTTCTTTATCTGTCAGGGGGACAAGAAAAGTATGTATTGTCTCAGAATGTTGTTTTCAAAAAGTGTGTCATACGTGCACACATTACTAATGGAAGTAATGCACTCCTTTTTCATGAGTAAAATACTGTATATGTACTTTAAAATAAAAAAAAGTTCAATTGAGGGAAAAATTATGGATGTTTCTGGTGTTTTAAAGGAGTAACTGCAGGATTCATGCTTTAATTACAGTATATTGGTACAACATGTATTAACAGTTACTTGGAGAATCAACGATATCTGATTATTAAACATTAGGCTTAAGAAACGAGGGAAATTACAATGTTACATCTCAGCTGTCTGTTGTGTGGTGTTAATTGTATTTTGTCCACCTTTCTGCACACTGCGTGTATAGTTTACCAAGTCATTATTCCATAGACTTCATTTTGTGATATTTTGTTAAAGTTTGTCATGATTTTGAGCAATTAAGTTAACATCACGAGAAAGTTGTTTTTAAGTCATATTAAACTAAACTAAATAACTATTTGGAGTAAGTTTCTTCCAGCCACTAGAGGGGGGGGGGGGGGGGGGGGGGTAGTGATGATACAAAGAAATACAACACATATATTTGTATTTCTCCAGGTGAGTTTTAGTGTCTCCATGCACTCTAAACTCTCTACATAATTGTATGATAGCAAGTGACAATATATTACTGACAATTTTTTATATTGGATACACTGTAAAAAAAGATCGTATTTTACAGGAAATAACTGTAAATGTTTATAGTAATTATCATGTTTTTTTTAATTATTTGCAAAATCCTGTAAAATGACAGATATTAACTATAAATTAACAACCCAAAACATTATTTTAAGTATTTTGACAATAACAAATAAAAAAATTCTCCTTTTTTTTTTACAGTAAATTTACTATATAATATTTACAGTATTTTTGCACTTTCAGAAAATACATGCAGATGTACGTAAAATAAAAAGTATTATCTGTAATTAAATATGTAACTCGTAATATAAAAGTGTATTACTATTATAAGACTTTAAGATATTTCTTTGTAATTTTAATGTTAAGCGTCAAATATTATTTTTTTTAAATGTAATTAAAACATTTTTACATAAATCATTTTCTCAATATTCGATTGAATCCACCACAAACACAAAATATCCAATGTTGAAACAAAAGTAAATAAATATGTTCTCATTAAATTCCTAAATCACTATATTGTAAACATCTACAGTTGACAATATCATTAAAAAAATAAAAATCATAGAAAGTGGAGAAATCTCTGCAGGGAGGACCAAGGTTTAAAACACACACTGTTATTTACTCAGTAATAAGTCACAGTTATCCTTGTTTTATTTATGTGTTCTGTTGCTGTGTTTTTTTTTTTCATTGGTCAATATACAGTAATAAACCTTAATTTTACAGTATAATGTAGGTTTTCGGATTCTGGCCGACAGCCAGAGCTACGGCACTTGAAATAGAATTCAGCCAAAACACGGCAGACAAGTAAGGGATGTTTGGAATGAGTCCACAACACTCCTGATTGGTTCATATAAACGTAATCGAAGAAACCTGCCAATGAGATCTGTCCGCGCCTGTCGTTCACATTTGAAACATCCACATCAGTTTGAGCGGCTCTCCTGCGAGCTACAGCTTTCTGTATGTTTGCTGCAGGAGTTTATGGATTAATATCAGGATCGTTTTACATCTACACATTAAATATGAGCATCAGGATGTCAACAAAGAACAGAGGACTTGAGATCTGGTGAGTCCTGCAACTGTAATGGAGTTAAATATGTATTTAGATAATCCTTAGTTTATGAATGTTTTATTTTTTATTTAAGGTTACGTTTCTTCTTCTAGTTAGCTGAGTTTCTTCCCGTTAAGTTGGTATGCATCATTAATAGGTTATTAAATGTTAAGCCCTGAGATGCTGTTTCTTGCAAGATGTTGCGCCCGGGAAACCTGGCTTAACATTTGGCTGCTAACGTTAGCTTACAGCTTATTGCAGTGCTGCCCCCCCCCCCCTCTCCATAAGGACCAAAACCTCTCCATCAGGACCAGAACCTCTCTCCATCAGGACCAGAACCTCTCTCCATAAGGACCAAAACCTCTCCATCAGGACCAGAACCTCTCTCCATCAGGACCAGAACCTCTCTCCATCAGGACCAGAACCTCTCTCCATAAGGACCAAAACCTCTCCATCAGGACCAGAACCTCTCCATCAGGACCAGAACCTCTCTCCATAAGGACCAGAACCTCTCTCCATAAGGACCAAAACCTCTCCATCAGGACCAGAACCTCTCTCCATCAGGACCAGAACCTCTCTCCATAAGGACCAAAACCTCTCCATCAGGACCAGAACCTCTCCATCAGGACCAGAACCTCTCTCCATAAGGACCAAAACCTCTCCATCAGGACCAAAACCTCTCCATCAGGACCAGAACCTCTCTCCATCAGGACCAAAACCTCTCCATCAGGACCAGAACCTCTCTATCAGGACCAGAACCTCTCTCCATCAGGACCAGAACCTCTCTCCATCGGGACCAGAACCTCTCTCCACCAGGACCAAATCCTCTCTCCATCAGGACCAGAACCTCTCTCCACCAGGACCAGAACCCCTCTCCATCAGGACCAGAACCTCTCTCCACCAGGACCAGAACCCCTCTCCATCAGGACCAGAACCTCTCTCCACCAGGACCAGAACCCCTCTCCATCAGGACCAGGACCTCTCTCCACCAGGACCAGAACCCCTCTCCATCAGGACCAGAACCTCTCTCCACCAGGACCAGAACCCCTCTCCACCAGGACCAGAACCTCTCTCCATCAGGACCAGAACCCCTCTCCACCAGGACCAGAACCCCTCTCCATCAGGACCAGAACCCCTCTCCATCAGGACCAGAACCTCTCTCCACCAGGACCAGAACCCCTCTCCACCAGGACCAGAACCTCTCTCCATGAGGACCAGAACCTCTCTCCATCAGGACCAGAACCTCTCTCCATCAGGACCAGAACCTCTCTCCATAAGGACCAAAACCTCTCCATCAGGACCAGAACCTCTCTATCAGGACCAGAACCTCTCTCCATCAGGACCAGAACCTCTCTCCATCGGGACCAGAACCTCTCTCCACCAGGACCAAATCCTCTCTCCATCAGGACCAGAACCTCTCTCCATCAGGACCAGAACCTCTCTCCATCAGGACCAGAACCTCTCTCCATCGGGACCAGAACCTCTCTCCACCAGGACCAAATCCTCTCTCCACCAGGACCAGAACCCCTCTCCATGAGGACCAGAACCTCTCTCCACCAGGACCAGAACCTCTCTCCACCAGGACCAGAACCCCTCTCCATCAGGACCAGAACCTCTCTCCACCAGGACCAGAACCCCTCTCCATCAGGACCAGAACCTCTCTCCACCAGGACCAGAACCCCTCTCCATCAGGACCAGGACCTCTCTCCACCAGGACCAGAACCCCTCTCCATCAGGACCAGAACCTCTCTCCACCAGGACCAGAACCCCTCTCCATCAGGACCAGAACCTCTCTCCACCAGGACCAGAACCTCTCTCCACCAGGACCAGAACCCCTCTCCACCAGGACCAGAACCCCTCTCCATCAGGACCAGAACCTCTCTCCACCAGGACCAAAACCTCTCTCGATCAGGACCAAAACCTCTCTCCATCAGGACCAGAACCTCTCTCCATCAGGACCAGAACCTCTCGCCACCTCAACAAGGCCCGCCCCCCCACTGACACTTTACCTCAGCCACAACGCAGACTCTATGCATTACTTAATGGAGATCACAGGATGGTAAATAATGACATGTTTAAATATTGCTTACTGCACATATTTTATATTCTATAATTTATTTCATTCTATTTTGATGTAAATTACTGCTTTATTTTATTGCTATCTTACTATATTTTTATTACAGTGTTCTTAATATAGTTCACTATCTGTGTACTTTTTTTATTTGTTATTTGTTATTTGTATGTACGACACCTAGTCAATCCCTGTGAACGTACCTGGCAATAAACCGTTACTGATTCTGATCTTTTTGTCCTCTTGGTTGCACTGCCACGTCTACAGCAGCGCAGAATGGACAGAGGAAACATGATTGGGCCTCAAGTGTTTTGCAGCCAATATACATTCTCCTCCAGACTTGGGATAGGAGGGTGAGTGAACAAGTTATCCATTGGTTGGAACTAGGGCTGCAACTAACGATTATTTTGGTAGTCGACTAATCGGTCGATTATTTTTTCGATTAGTCGACTAATCTAACGATTATTTCTGTCACACCCTCCATCTCTGCTTCCTGTGGGCACGGCTCCTTTTCCGGGCTCCAGTGCATGTTTTACCTCAAGTCTGCACACCTGTGAATGTCACCCTGTTGTCCAGTCCCAGGATCAATTCAATCGCATTTTATTCTTGTCATTTCGCAGACCCTTGTTAATTATTATTTTAAGTTTGGAATTAATTACAGCGTCCATAAAGCTCTAGTGTGCTCTACTACGCTGTAAGCTTGGCGCTGTTTAGCAGCTCGTTGGTGGACACGCAGCCTCAACATAACTGAAATAGCGTTTGCTTAGCAAGCATTAACCATGAGACGTTCTGTTTTCCAACATGTAAGCTAACGTAAACATGACTATGGCTAACTTGCTCAAACTTACCCATGATCCAAAGTAGCAGTCCTCACGGTTCCAGGGTGCTTGCGTTTTAAATGCTCGTGCATCACTGTAGTGCTGCCGTGGAATGCCAATTCCCCTTTAAAAATTCTGCATTTCACTGACTTCTTTGGCTTGTCGTCTGTGAAATACTCCCACACTTTTGAAACTCTCGGTCTCGCTTTTTTGAGCTCTTCATCACCCTCATTCTCTCTCCTTTCCGCCATCGTTCGTATTCTTTCTTCTTTGTTGTTAGTACAGAATGCAGTCATGGCAGACAATGGAGAGTATACTGCCCCCAGCACTTCCTGTAGTGCATTGCAGTTACAAATGAACATTTGCGCAATTTTGAATTAACGTTACCGGCTCTCTGATTGTTTTTATACGACGCGTCGACACTAAAATTCCGCGTCGACGAATTTTTATGATCGACGTCGTCGATTATGTCGACTAATCGTTGCAGCCCTAGTTGGAACCTACATCCCCATTGTTAGACGTACTAAATCCTGAACACTGCTCCTTCAAATTGACAATGTGAACATATGTCGCCATTTTGCAATTCCTGTTATTTTCTGTTGAGAATGTTTCAAAGTACTCTTAAAAAAATTCGACTTACTTTTTGTTTCTACTGTTTATAAGTATGATGTTTAAATATGAAATGCTGTATTCATTAGTTGTACTATAATTCTACAAATATTTTTATATTTTAAGTTTTCAGAGTAATTGTTTCCTTCAGAACATTTTGTGATGTCATTTTATTGAACCTGTTTGATTGGAAAATGTTAGAAAAAAGCTGTAAAATAACATTCTAGCTGTAGAACTTTAGGTTCTGTATTTATTTTAGTGTTTGACAAATCTAATTAAAAAAAAAAATAAAAAAAATTTAAAAACTGTTTTTCTCATCAAAACTTTATTTAAGGTATTTTAATGTAACATTTTAAGACAATGGATGTTGAAAAGAGAGGAAAGTTTTTTTTTTAAGGATAATTTCTGTATACTAATTACTTTTGCACTTCATTTCAGTTAAAGTATTTTTACTTTAATTTTATGGTTTTTGTTTGGCTGCTGCCAGTCATTTGACTGTTTTTTTACGGGTTTTTTGCCCGTATAAGTTTTAGTGCTCTACTTTTATTAAAGGTTATTGACTGTAAAAAGAGAGGCTAAATCTGTAAAATGTGTGTTTTCCTGTAAAATCTTTAAGGACAATTCCCGTAAATTAATGGCTTATTCACTTTATTTCAGTTAAAGTATTTTACTTTAATTTAAGGGTTTTTGTTTGGCAGCCGCTGCTTCCAGTACTTTGACCGTTTGTTTACAAGTTTTTTTTTTACAGTGTATAATAGAAATGTTATTTTAATCAAACATGCAAAAAAAGATTAATTTAAAAATAAAACCGGAAACTATAAACACAAAAACAGACACCATGACAGTGAAGGAGAGTACGATGAGTTAGCTTATTTTAAAGGGGCTCTTTTCTGCTATGTTCAGGTTCATATTAGTTTTGTGGCTCTTCTGTCACATGTTTAACTTCTATGGCACACACAGACACACAGAGACACAGACACAGACACAAATACACATTACATTGACTTACATGCATTTCCTGGAGACTTATCCTAACCTTAACCAACACATGTCTAACCCTAACCAAGTCTTCACTCTAAAATTAATGATTCCCCTTATGGGGACCTCGATTTCTCTTTGTGTGTGTGTGTGTGTGTGTGTGGCATTTAAAATCCTTTACTACACGGTTCATTTTCAAAGTAAGCAAAACAACAACTGTCATTTACATCCTTTTCTTTAATATTTCAACAGTACAAATGATATCCGACTTTAAGAAACATGACATGAGAAATACACGCTTCACATTTCTGAATATCGTTTTCATTGAGAACATTCTGGGCCACTGAGAAATCACCTGAGAGAACGAGTTAGAAAACCTTTAAGATTACTTTTAAAACAAAGAGATTAAAACCCAAAATATGCAGATTTTGTTAGTGAAATATATCCTCTTCATCCACGTCTTCATCACCTGTTTATATTTAAAACAACGGGTACTATGCGCACGAATGACGAGCCAATATATTACAGCAAGGACCACGTTACACAAATGCTCATACACGAAAAATATCCAACTTTTTTTACATATCGAGAGAAGTTAAAGTCATACAAAGTGTGCAAATGTCACCGTACGGTCACGAGACGACTCAAAATGAAGGCACCATACTTTTACTCTTCCACGCCCATCTCACCGCGGGGGGTTAAAATCCTGTACAACTGATTCTCTCTGCGGCTTAAATAGAATATTAGACGTTTTTAGTAGTTATTTCTGTATTTACAGGATATTTTTCAGCTCCAAAGTTTGTGTTTAACAACAGGTTTCGCTCCAGATAAAAGATTCATCAGTAGATGATGAAGATGGATTTTGAACTAAATAATACACAATTTCCACTTCTTTCCTTTAGCTAACGGGTCAATAAGCCTCGTACAAAACGTGTCATTCTCGGACCTTTAGCATAAAAGCTAGCGTTTTGTTTTGTGCTAAACATGAATCAGGCACATGCTAGTCCACTAACATTTGACCACAATGTCCACTGATCCCGTTAGCTAGTTAGCTCTGCTTATCCGAAAGTGGACTATGATATGCATGGTTCATGTTTAGCACACAATAAAAACACTATTAGCTAGTTAAGTTTGGGTCTGGTTAGCTAACCGGTAATTAAACCGAGTAAAAAAACATAATTCTCTGACCTTTTGAAAACTAGCATAATAGCTAACGTTTTCTTTTTGTGCTCAACATGAACCAGGCACACATTAGTCCACTAACGTTTGACCACATCAGAGAATGTCCACTGATCTCGTTAGCTAGCTAGCTCGGCTAATCCAAAAGTGGACTATGATATGCATGGTTCATGTTTAGCACACAATAAAAACACCGTTAGCTACGATGACAGGGTTCAAATTCAGATCAAAACAAACATACAGCAGTGTTTAATGAACTGTTGGACTACATTGGTTTAAAAGAGACTATTCCACTGAATAAATAGGCTATTAAAGTGTGGCTCTGGTTAGCTAACGAGTCGTTAAACTTCGTATAAAACGTGTCATTCTCTGGCCTTTAGCATGATAGCTAGACTAGCGTTTCCTTTTTGTGCTCAACATGAAGCAGGCACACATTAGTTCACTAACGTTTCAGTTTGATTACATTAGACAATTTCCACTGATCCCGTTAGCTAGTTAGCTCTGCTTATCCGAAAGTGGACTATGATCTGCATGCTTCATGTTTAGCACACAATAAAAACACCATTAGTTGTGATGACGAGCTTCAAATTCAGATCAAAACAAACATACATGTCATTATCGGGCCTTTAGGATAATAGCTAACGTTTTATTTTTGTGCACAACATAAATACATTAGTCCACTCATTTTTGGTATAACCACTTTAGACACTTATCGTGATTTGCACACAATAAAAACACAGTTAGCTACGATGACAGGTTTCAAAAGGTCAGCTCATGATAGGTTTTGTAGCAGGTTTAATCACAAGTTAGCTAACCAGAACCAAACTAACGTATTTAGTGGAAACTGCCTTTATTAAACTAATGTCGTCTAATATCTTGTTGCTGCTCCATCTGAAAGAAACCATTACTAGACCTGCAAAGTAACTTCACATTTCAGTTTTCAAGTTGCATTTAAATGTCCCTTTGTTAGCGTTTGCATGGAGTATAATGCATAATAAAACTCTCCCTCCCTTGGATGACAGCACAATCTGACTAGCGGCTAATAACGACATTTTACACGATTTTCAAGAGACTTTTTAAAATATGTATTACAGCATCCCTTATACTCTTTGACAGGGTCTCATTTAAAAAGGGTTTACTGTGTTTTTGGGCCAAACTTCATATCCTAAATCATCCTGTGGGGAATTAAATACAAGGTAGATATGAAGTCAAAATTAATCAGCAATAATTTGGAAAATCTATTCATCTTCGTAAATGAAGTAAATTCTTAATTCGTCATTTATTAAAACAGGGAATACCAATTATTCTCACAATTACTTTACAGAGGTAAATTACTTATGAATTTAAGACCTTGCTTTAAACTGAGAACATTTTTCACGATGGTCTTTCATTTTATAGACTAAAAAAATCATTTAAAAATAATGATGTTTAAGCTCGTTGAGATTTAGTGTGATTTTTATAACATATTTTCTTGGGTTAAGTTCCTCGACGGATTGTTTGTGACCAAGGTTGTAAAACGTAAGACGTGTGTGTCTGTGCGTCTGTGTGTGTGTCTGTGTGTCTGTCTGTCTGTGTGTGTGTGTGTGTCGCTGTGTCTGTGTGTCTGTGTGTGAGCGTCTGTGTGTGTGTCTGTGTGTGTGTGTGTGTCTGTGCGTCTGTCTGTCTGTCTGTCTGTCTCTGTATGTGTGTGTGTGTGTGTGTGTCTGTGCGTCTGTCTGTCTGTCTGTCTGTCTCTGTATCTGTGTGTGTGTGTGTGTGTGTGTGTCTCTGTCTGTCTGTCTGTCGCTGTGTCTGTGTGTGTGTGTGCGTCTGTGTGTGCGTCTGTGTGTGTGTGTGTGTGTGTGTGTGTGTGTGTCTGTGTGTGTGTGTGTGCGTCTGTGTGTGTGTGTGTGTGTCTGTGCGTCTGTGTGTGTGTGTGTGTCTGTGCGTCTGTGTGTGTGTGTGTGTCTGTGCGTCTGTGTGTGTGTCTGTCTGTATCTGTGTCTGTCTGTCTGTCTGTGTGTGTGTGTGTGTGTCTGTGTGTGTGTCTTTGTGTGTCTGTGTGTGTCTGTGTGTGTCTGTGTCTGTGTCTGTGTGTGTGTGTGTGTGTGTGTGTCTCTTTTTGGTAAAGTTGTTATACGGATTGTTTGTGACCAACGATGTAAAACTTCAGACTTCAGGGTTTTGTCTAAACTCTCGGCGTGCGCCCTCAAACCAAAATGCTGATTTTCCCCGTAAAATGTTAAAGTGAGGCCAGAAAACAAGATTTTTGTTCGTCAAACGGTATAACTCCTCCAGAAGTATCAAACAGAGTTCTCTTATAAACAGGATCCAAAGTACTCATGCTATATCTTTCTAGAAAACCCCCTGGATGTGATTCACACTGTTTTCAAAAAAATAAATAACTCATGTTTTGGGGGAATATATCGAGCGTGTGAAACATGTAAACATTTTAATCAAACCATCAACTATCAGGATAATGAGCATGTAAACGATCCTCAAAATGTGCAAACCACGTCCAGATATAACAATAATTCAAACAATAATAAAATAAAAGGCGATGTTTGCATGTAGGACGACCCGGTGATTCGTGCAAAATCCCCTCTCGCAGCGTATTTAGTGGCACAGACACAATAATACTGATAATCCACAGAGACGTCACCCAGCTGCATATACACGGACATTCATATTCACAAAGCACCACCAGAGAGATTCAACCGAGCAAACAGCGTCTTCCTCACAGAGGACAGGTTGGGCCTTCATTTTCCTTTGAGTACGACCTCGGAAAACATAAAGAAAACTGCGTGAGGCTGAAGATTTAAAAACGTGGGTCCGTGTGCAAAGTTCCCGAAAGAAGCAGATAGATCCAGTCGAGGTGATGTGAATCCAATAATGGTAAAAACACATGTGCGTTCTTCAGGGCGTCAGCAGCAACAGGATCTTTCAACAGCTAGATTACATCCAAACTAGATTTTTAGGAGGAAAAACAACAATTCTAAATAAATGGCTGGTTCACATGTTTTCAGTTCACACCTGGCATCAGAAATGAAAGTGAATGTTAGTGATAGAGTCCGTGTCTAGGTTAGCCGTTGCAGTGTATTTGCATGGTGTGTGATGCTTTAGCAGCTAGCACAGTTTGGAGTGATGAACAAGAATAAAAAAAAAAGACATCTAATTTTTGCTACCTTTCTCTGCAGTTGGAAATTCTACCAATGCCCCTTTCACACCAACGCGGTTCCGGGGCCGGTTCGGAGCTAGAGCCTGAAAAGTAGGGCTGTGCGATTATCAAAAATCACGATTATTTTTGGTCAATAATTGATATCACGATTATTAAAAACAATTATCCATTTACTTTGAAAACATACATTTATTGAAAAAAATTAATTGAACAGTATGTTTTTAACAGTTGATTACCCTGAACGTTAAGTATAATTCAACTGAAAAAATCAATACAAAAAATAATAATAATTACATTTTAAAAAAATAATAATCGTTTTATTTCGATTACGTTGTTTTCGTAATCGTTGCAAGCCAAAATCGTAATCGAGATTAATATTCGATTAATTGCACAGCCCTACTGAAAAGCACCGGTTTTTCCTGTTCACACCGCAACGAGGCCGGCTCTAAGCAGCGAAACCCGGTGCTTTTCAAGCACCAAAAAAGTTTCGGTCTAGAAGCAAGAACCGCATACGTCACGCTTACGTCGGAGGCAGGGACTTTTGAATGTCGCATGTGACTAATGTAAAGTTCGTAGTAAAGTCGTCCCATTTCTTCCATTTCGTTTCGACAGAGCAAAACCAAAACGAGTAGCGCTTCAATACAATCGGCCATTGTTGTTGTTGTGAGGGGTTTCAGCGCGGTTTGGCTTTATGAAGCAGGCACGTAAACAGTTACGTCACGACGCAAACGATGACGCAGCACCACTCGGGCTCTGGCGGTGTGAACAGAGCGGGGGCCGAAAAGAAAAACCGGTTCCGAACCAGAAGAGCTCTAGCACGGAGCTAGAACGGGAACCTGGTGTGAAAGGGGCACCAAGGGTCAGTCCCCTGAAGGATGCCCAATCAAAGACTGAGGAAACAAATAAATGAGATGTGAAATACATCCATGCAGTGAAAGGTAAGAGGATGTTACAGAAGGTGTTCATCATTATATTGTAACATAATCGAATTGTGTAAATGTCAGTCGCTTCTTATCTCCACATTGCTTTTGGAATGACATAGTCCACAGACTCATCCTTCTAATGGCCCCTTTCACTGGACATGTCATATATTGTCTTGCAGGACGTGGTATAATTGCCCTTGGTCAGTTTTCCACGGGACATTTCGTTTTTGAGTAGAGGGGACCGTGTTGCAGAATGTCTCAGAAAAACATTAATGTTAAGGTGTGATCTTAAATAATCTAATCAATATCATTTACAGGGCGACTGTGGCTGCAAGGGAGTGCGGTCGTCTTTCAACCAGAAGGTTGTGGGTTCGATCCCAGCCCATGCAGTCAACATGTCAATGTATCCTTGGGCAAGATACTTAACCCTGAGTTGCTCCCGATGGTGTGTGAATGTTAGGTCCTAGAGTAAGGTACACTGCTCTGTACGAATGGGTGAACGACCTGTAGTATGTAAAGCGCTTTTAGGGGTCAAACGGCCCCTACACACGGCGGCGTGCGTTGTCGCTTGCCGGCGGGGGGGGGCTGAAACTCGACCAACAACCAATCACATGAATCTCCCGCCCCGGACACACACGCTTTGACGCTCTGATTGGCTAGAGCTTGGACTGGCATATGATTCGATTGGCTGGCGCCTCCGTCGAGGCCTCAAAAGTAGAACATTGCTCTACTTTTGCAGCGAGCACCGCGAGAGAAGCTACGCTTTGCTCCCACAAAGCAGTTCGGCGAATCGTGACGTCACGCCATTCAAAGTGAATGGGCAGAAGCGTTGAAGCGGCAACGCACGGCGCCGTGTGTAGGGCCCGTTAAAGACTGGATGAAGCGCTATATAAGTACAGTCCATTTGACCATTTATGTGTCACATGTTCTGAATCGACCAATCAGAATCAAGTATTCAACTAAACCATGTTTTAGCTTCTTAAGTGGACCCGAGTTTAAAAGCGGTTAGGAACCGCTGGCATAAAGCATCAAATATTGTAATGTTTTAGGTACATTTTGATGCCAGTACGTTTGGACGTTTACTTATTAAAGATCCAAATAGCAACGGGCAGTTTTATCAACTCCCCTTCCTTAATCCTGCAATAACTCATTATGTGTACCGTGGCTTTTGAACCAAAGTTAAAGTTGTGGCTGCACAGCTGAGCAACAAACCGGCTGTTAAGAAAAACCTTTTGGAAATATCACACAGCTAAACAAAATGCATTTGAGTGCCAGGTGTGAACTGAAACGCTGACTAACTAGAGATTCCCACCCTGCACTGGTTTGACATCAATAATCTCCTGAGATCTTCCCCTGATATTTAACAACACCACGACAGAACTGAAGCAGGACAATATCAACTATACAGCGAAACACCATCACACCGTTATACCGAGAAGCTAAGTATGTTACACTGAAGTCTATCGGGTCACATTTACAGGTTTGAAGAGCAAACACATCAGAACCACGGAACTCAAGTGGGGACGGGAATATCCAGAATCCACGGGGGGGGGGGGGGGGGAGGGGGGGTAGAGCTTCCTGTGGTGTCTATAGGGAAATATATCCAATAGAGTGGTGCAGGGATGTCGTATTTCTGTGTTGGACCCTGAAGGCAACGTCTCCCCGGTCCAATGGGAGGTTAGTCGTCTCATTTAGAAACTTGTTAGCAGTGTTTAAAGTTCACCAGTGGGGTGTTGGTGTTATCCACAGACCTTGTGAACACATATTAAACCCCATTGACTTCGGGACTAGATAACTGCTGGAATGCTGACTCATTGCAGGACTTTAGGACTCATTCCTGCACCACTCGACACCACGTGAGGATATTCAGACCAGAAACGTTTTGAAGCTCCGGGATGCCAAAAGGAGTAAAGAGAGTCCGGAGCAGCAGGCAAAGCATGATGGGAAACGGGCGTCAGGTCCACGCCACTTTGCGGGAAATGGCCTGTTTGAAGCACTCGGGGTCCACGTTCCCTCCGGGCCTCAGAGCCCTCTCCAGGCTCACCAGCAGGTTCTGGTGGCGCTCCCGGATGTTGACGGGGTACCGGGCCCTCAGCAGCTCGTAGGCGGCGATCAGCCTCATGTTCTGCTTCACCATCAGGTACTGGATGATGCACGTGGGCGCCAGCGAGAACCCGTCTCTGCAGTGCACCAGGACGCGCTTCCTCTTCTCCGTGGAGGCGCCGATACACTCGTTTATATCCTCGAAACACCGCTGCTCCGGCACGTCTCCGATATCCACTTTGAGTCGAGACCACGTGTGTCTGGCACCACGAGAACAGGTGCACGGGATCACGTTCAAACTGGGACCCGGATCCCCCGAAACGCTGCTCATATCGATGATGCTGTCGATGTTATTGCGGCAAAGCGAACGCCCGTTATACGCCGCGTTCAGATTTCCAACGTAGATGAAATCCGTCACTCTGGAGATCACGGGTTCGGAGTATTGGAAGTGTTGTTGTTGTTCCACTGGTTTGGGTTTTGTCTCGGGTGTTTCGGGGCCCCGGGCTCCCGCGGGTCCGGTGGCGGCTCGACGGCTGTAGTTACGAAGTTTTTTTTTGGATCCCGAGCGAGACGGAGGGTTGGATTCGGACTCGGAGCTGCTGTTCCACGGCGGAGAGAAGAGCGAGAAGCGGCTCGAAGACGAGGACGATTTGTTTTTGTTGAGGATTTCCACGGGAGAGGACAGGCCGGAGCTGGACGAGCAGAAGAGGGACGCTCGCTCCAGAGACCCGGTGCTGCTGGCTGCTCCTGCACTGTGGGCCTGCTCCATCTGAAACACACACACACACACACACATCTGTAGGACTGACGTACATTTCTTTACATTCACAGAGGCAGAGCTGAGCGCTGCAGTGTGTTTCCTCTGGTATGTTGGTAAATGTGTCGCTCAGTTAGGGACCAGGGACACGACGGGAATGCACACATACACGTTTTTAAATCAGGCTTCAAATGTCTGTAGGAATACTTCATTACCTCATCAGCCTAAACAAATTAAACTACACTTTCAAGACTTCTTATAAACCATTGCCCTGTATGTAGGAGGACTTCAAGCCTTTGGGGGAATTTGATACTTTTTCTTGTTTTATGTTTTCAAACAATCCCTCGTTTTGCTTGGTTACTCTCAGGTGTGTGTGTGTGTGTGTGTGTGTGTGTGTGTGTGTGTGTATGTGTGTGTGTGTGTGTGTGTGTGTGTGTGTGTGTGTGTGTGTGTGTGTGTGTGTGTGTGTGTGTGTGTGTGTGTGTGTGTACCTGTGCTTTGAGGTTGTTCTTCCACTCCTGCGTCTCCAGAGCTTTGAAGCGCCCGCTGCTGTCGGAGGAGACGGACATGCAGAGGGGCCGGTGGGCTCGGGGGGGCAGCTGGGGGGTGAGGGCCGCGGGGGGCCGCACATCAAAGTGATCGCTCCTACTCATCATGAGGTCCGGACACGAGCCTGGGGTCAAACATGGAGGACAGTCTGAGGTCAGCGTCACACATCGAGTATTTATTATCATTAGCACATTAGCTACAGTGTAGATATGTCAATGAAAAACTGAAGTCACTCCTCCAACAGCGCAATGTATGTATATATATATATATATATATATATATATATATATATATATAGGACAAGTACTTTCAGTAAACAGAGCTGGGAGAAGTACACAGATCATGTACTTAGTAAAAGTAGAAGTACACAGATCATGTACTTGAGTAAAAGTAGAAGTACTCAGATCATGTACTTAGTAAAAGTAGAAGTACACAGATCATGTACTTGAGTAAAAGTAGAAGTACTCAGATCTTGTACTTGAGTAAAAGTAGAAGTACACAGATCTTGTACTTAGTAAAAGTAGAAGTACTCAGATCTTGTACTTGAGTAAAAGTAGAAGTACCAGAGAGTAGGAATACTCTGTTACAGTACATACATGCCATCTGCTGGTGGACTACCGGAGAGATTTAAAGCGGGAGCACACGTTTGCCTCTGAGAGGGAGAAAAAGAGCAGAGCGTCCACCTACCGCGGAGAATAAACAGAAGGGCAACCATGCGCGGGAAGTCTTCTTCGCTACTTTTATTGCAGAAGTACAGCGCCACTTACAGGCCCGGCATATGTACTACAGCGTCTCCAGCGCTTTCGAGCGCTCTCGTGTGAACGGACACGTTTCTGTTGCGTGTGGACGGAAGACTTTTTTGATATCGATTTCGGTCCGTTTGCGTTATCGTCCTCGTGCGGCTCCAGCCTGAGTAGAACAACCATTACTACCATTACTACCTGCCGTCATAACTTGAAGTGATCAGAAAACTATTCACTCAGAAATAAACTTTTGCCACTTCTTTATCTGTCAGGGGGACAAGAAAAGTATTTATTGTCTCAGAATGTTCCATTCAAAAAGTGTGTCATACGTGCACTAGGGCTGTGCAATTTAATCGATCCTGCGATATATATCGATATTTTGTTTTCCGAGAAAGTATCGATATTTCAGCCGCGGGTATCGATACATTAACTCCCATTCAAATCCCCCGTGTTCCGCCTGGCACTCTGCTCGCTGCCCATTCCCCCTCGTTCGCTTTGTATGAAGAGCGGTTACGTCAGCCAGCCGAGCCGCTAGTGTCGCTGTAGAGCATTTCTAGATACACAGACGCCGGTGTCTTCTTCTCGCAGTGAGTGCGAAGCGTTCAGGAGAATGGCGGCAAACATTAACCACACTGGAGAGGGTCTTCTCTACCGCCGGAGATATCGGCCCAATCCCAAACCACTCCCTCGACGGAGTGAACTCCGTCTGTAGCCACACTCGCAGCTCAACGAGGCTCCCTCCTGTCAGGTGGAGGGAGTAAATACAGCAGCAAGCTTTGGGACGGCCTCCCCTCTCTCCGGCAGAAACAGGAAATGCTGTAACTGTATGTAACAACGGTTTCAAATCAGCATCTCTTAGACAAAAAGTTTAAATGAATAACTCAAATGAAACTAATTTTCTCACCACATCTTTTGATTCATTTTGTCCAGCATGTGCAAGCTGTAGACTCTCTGTCTAGTCAGAGCCATATATTGTATAATTGATGCTTTCAGTTTTCAGTTGAATTAATTCAATCCAAGTCAATGGAACACTCACAAGATGTCACCAAAATCACACTGTCCCTTTAAAATCTTTCAGAAAATGATGTAAGTGTATCAAATTATATCGAATCGTATCGTTGGCTGAATATCGTGATATATATCGTATCGTGAGCTCAATATCGTGTATCGTATCGTATCGTGAGATTAGTGTATCGTTACAGCCCTAACGTGCACACATAACTAGTGGAAGGAATGCACTCCTTTTTCATTAGTAAAATACTGCATATATATATATACATGTATTTTTTTTATAATTTTCAATTGAGGGAAAAATGATGGGTCTCTGGTGTGTTTTAAAGGAGTAACTGCAGGATTAATGCTTGAATTATAGTATATTGGTACAACATGTATTGACAGTTATCAACAGTGTCAACAATATCTGATCATAAAACATTAGGCTGCAGTGGTTTCACAAACCAGGGGAATTACAATGTTACATCTCAGCTGTCTGTTGTGTGGTGTGTATTTTGTCCACCTTTCTGCACACTGCTTGTATAGTTTACCAAGTCATTATTCCATAGTCTAGACTTTATTTTGTGATATTGTTAAAGTTTCTCATGATTTTTAGCTATTAAGTTAACATTACGAGAAAGTTGTTTTTAAGTCATTAAAAAATAAAAATAAATAAAAATTATTTGGATTAAGTTTCTCCTTGTTGAAAGACAAGTCACCTTCTTTGAGACGGTTTATCATTCATTGAATAAACAAAATCCATTATTTAAAGATGTGTTTTCATTATAATGACTTACATGAAGTGTCCTTACATCACGAGGCTCAGTTTGCATTAAAAACACATTATATTTACTTATATTTCTCCATGGAGGATTGGACCTACCAGCACATTCTGAGCGGGCGATGGAGTGAATCTGCAGAGTGTTCGGAGTTTTCAACAGGCTGTGGAGGGTTCTCACTATACCTGCAGAAAGAGACGGAGGCCTTTTAGTAAACAGAGGAGGAAGAAGTACTCAGATCAAGTAGAAGTACTAAAAGTAGAAGTCCCAGAGTGTAGGAATATTCTGTTACAGTAAAAGTAGAAGTCCCAGAGTGTAGGAATACTCTGTTACAGTAAAAGTCCTGCATTCAAAATGTTCCTCAAGTAAAAGTAGAAAAGTATTCTCATCGAAAATATAGTGAAAGTAGCGACAGTAAAAGTAGTCATTGT
Source organism: Notothenia rossii (assembly GCF_949606895.1). Classification (NCBI taxonomy): domain Eukaryota; kingdom Metazoa; phylum Chordata; class Actinopteri; order Perciformes; family Nototheniidae; genus Notothenia; species Notothenia rossii. The sequence continues at coordinate 2,047,685 of NC_136903.1, read as the reverse complement.
GCAGATTGGTCCATTTCAGAATAATATATATGATATATTTTATAATGATTGATAGTAAGTAACTAAAATGTATTACATACATGTAGTGGAGTAGAAGTAGCATACAATGGAAAAGTAAATCAACATTTTATTTAGGTAAAGTACTTGAGTAAATATACTTAGTTACTTTACTGTAGGTCACCTTGTAGCAGAATAATGCCTGAAATGATTATTCACCATGTACAGTTTGATGAAGACATACTGATTATAAGAGCATCTCACCGATCCTTCCATTCTGCTTGCAGAGCACCTTTTTATCCAGCAATAGTTGGTGTGCACTCGGGTCTTTGTTCCTCCACTCCTCCTCGGCTTCCATCATCCTGCTGACACAGAGCCACAAACACCCGGCCCGTCATCTTCAGCAAGCCGAGAAACACTTCAGCTCCATCGGACGGACATCGCTTCCCCGACACCATGGATGTTATAAAGAGATCTGGAGCTCCATTCATTCCTATGAGAGCTGTTCAGTGGCGCATGAAGCTCAAAAAGGCCTGAGCAGAAAGACCCGTGCGTGGGCCCATGGAGCATGCGCAGTTGAGTTTCCCCTTAAGCCCCCTATTCCCCTTGCTCTCTGTCAGTCAAATGAATGGAGATTGAAAATAACTCTGGATTCAGCTTTCAGCGCATTCTACAACTTGTAGACCATCATGATTTAAACATGGGCTGTAAAATAGTTCCTGGTGGGTAGTTTGTTTAGCTCAAGAAAAAGTATCCGCTGATTAACAGACGTCTCTTTCCCCAATGGAAGTCAATGAAGAAAAGTCTTTTTTGGGCCCAATGACGTCACGGACGTTGTAGTACTGCTGGTTGGCCACTACGAGAATTAGCTTTGCCTGACTGTTAGCATAAGCTATCCGCTAACGGGCGAGCTAACTTAGACCAGAGTGTGAGTCATGTTGTTGAGCTGATGGAGGCGCTAACTAGCGGTTATTTCTGCACCGAGAGGGGGAGTAGGATCGAAGAGAAATAAAGCATCTAAGCCGGGGAACAGGGCCAACATGACGACTCGGTAAAAGTCGCGAACTAACCACCGCTTGTTAACATAACGAGTAGCCGTTGGTTAGCATAACGAATAGCCGTTGGTTAGCATTACTAACCGCAGTTGGTTACTATAGCTACCCACTAACCGCTGCTCCCTTGCGGCTTGTTGCGCAGCTACCACCGCATATTGAGTCCCATCGAGCCGCTACACACCACCGGCTGACGTCGGTGATAAACACCCACACATTTGATCCATGTAATGCGGGGCTAGAAGACTAGTTGACCGGCTAAAAGGTAGCTGCATGAGCCGAGCATGCAGCATCTCCAGCTGCGAGAGGATGGAGGGTGTTTGTTTCCCTGAACGCAGCCTTACAGGTAGTGTTCAGGGAGAGGTGGGAGAAATACTCAGATCTTGTAGAAAAAATAGAGTACTCAGGTCTTGTACTTGAGTACAAGTACTCAGATCTTGTACTTGAGTAAAAGTACAAGTACTAAGATCTTGTACTTGAGTAAAAGTAGAAGTACTCAGATCTTGTACTTGAGTAAAAGTAAAAGTACTCATATTGTACTTGAGTAAAAGTAGAAGTAGCCTACTCAGATATTGTACTTGAGTCAAAGTAGAATTACTCAGATATTAAACTTGAGTAAAAGTAGAAGTAGCCTACTCAGATTGTATACAGACTGTAGGAATACTCTATTACAGTAAAAGTCCTGCATTCAAAATGTTCCTCAAGTAAAAGTAGAAAAGTATTCTCATCAACATATAGTGAAAGTAGCGACAGTAAAAGTAGTCGTTGTGCAGATTGGTCCATTTCAGAATAATATATATGATATGTTTTCTAATGATTGATCATTAAAGTGTTCTCAAAGCTGGTAAAGGTGCAGCTAGTTCAAACTATTTGTGAATGAAATCCAGGTTTATTTAATGAGTGTGACGTAATGTACACTGCTTCTATTCTGTATATTTGTAAATGTATTCTGTGTATTCAATATATTCTATAGATGTTTATCCTTCATTATTGATACACTGTTTTGCGTATTCTGTTTATCTTCTCCTGCTGATATCTTTATTGTTGGTCGAAAAATGTCCCAAATTGCGATCAATAAAATATCTACCTTATCTCAGTCTTATTTAAGTATTGATCATATTGTTTGTCAGTCATCTATATTTGATACGTAACTAAAGGAATTAAATATATGTAGTGGAGATAAAGTACAATATGTATTTATATATTAAATATGAATTCACTCCTGAAGCTATAGCATTATACATATGTTTACATTTGTATCCTGTGCACCTTTTTTTTAACCTTCTATTTCTATATATTTCTATGATTATTTTTCATTTATTTTATACTTCAGTTCACTTATTGTCAAATCAAGCAAAATTAACAAACCGAAGTAGTTGGATATCGTTGTATAAATCCCGCATCAAATATATATTTTAACATAACAACCTTTTTTAATGTTAAATATGTGTTTTGCAAAATGTTGTGAATGGGGTAAAACATATACCTAAAAGATATCACCTTGAAACGTCCCCGCTTCATTACTGATTTAAAAACAAGTATTTTTTACATTACAAGTTTTCTGAAGTGTTATGTTTCAATATGCTAAGGAGGCTTTATGTAATAGTAACTTTAAGTTATTTAGGAAGAATCTACACGCACAAAGAGACAGTCCAAACTCTTATATTTTCAGTGTATATTCTCTATTTCTGCCTGCTGTTTTCCACCTTTACACATTTAACGGTTAAATAAAGACATGCTTTAAAGAAACATGGCTTCTCATAAAGAGACCCACATTAATGATGATGGTCGTCAGTGTGTGTAACTCACCGTGTGTGTGTTTGTGTTGTCCGGCTGTTTCTCGGTGTGTCAGCTGCAGCTCTGAGAGCAGATCTGGAGACTGGCTCTTTTCTCTTCTTCTTCTTCTTGTGTTTAATTGGATGGCCGCGGCCTCTCTTCAGGTATCCTGGTAACCCGCCGTCCTGCTGATGTCACAGCTCTCCATAATGAAGTGTGAGTGTATCTAGCTGCCTTTGTCAATAACCTGCAGGCAGGCGGGGAAATTCACAGGAGATAAGGCCCGACAATGAAGGCCACGTCTGTCTACACACTCCTCTGGCTCCTCACACACACTTAATATCACACATCATCATCTCAAACTATCTTTAATTTACTAGTGTTTATGTCTATGTATTTAGATGAAGTCTCATTTATTCAGATTCCTTTGAAAAAAAGGATATCATGCTGGTGTTTTTTTTGTTCAGATAATACTGCATACACTGGTGCAGTGATGATGTATTTTTATAAGCAGACCCTGAAGGCAGCGTCTCCATGTTGTTGGGCTATAAAGGAACTACAACACGGTCACATGACTTCACGTCACCACCGCTAAGCTAAAGGAGGCTAATGTTGGGCTATAAAGGAACTACAGCACGGTCACATGACTTCACGTCACCACCGCTAAGCTAAAGGAGGCTAATGTTGGGCTATAAAGGAACTACAGCACGGTCACATGACTTCACGTCACCACCGCTAAGCTAAAGGAGGCTAATGTTGGGCTATAAAGGAACTACAGCACGGTCACATGACTTCACGTCACCGCCGCTAAGCTAAAGGTGGCTAATGTTGGGCTATAAAGGAACTACAGCACGGTCACATGACTTCACGTCACCACCGCTAAGCTAAAGGAGGCTAATGTTGGGCTATAAAGGAACTACAGCACGGTCACATGACTTCACGTCACCACCGCTAAGTTAAAGGTGGCTAATGTTGGGCTATAAAGGAACTACAGCACGGTCACATGACTTCATGTCTCCACCGCTAAGCTAAAGGCGGCTAACGTTGGGACGTTTAGTCGTCTCATTTAGACACTTGTAAGCAACCTCTGTTTTTAAATTCACCAGTGGAGTATTTACGGATGTATCTTATGTCTTAGAATAAAAATCTCTAACAACTAAAAGGCTAACGACCAAAAATACATTCAGAAAACCATTTATTTCGAGACCAGGGGACAGGAAGTGATGAAGTAATGATGATGAGTAATTCCTGCAAGACTCATTTTGGATGATGAGGGTGCAAAGCCTATTTTATACACTTTTATGTTGAAACATCTACATAAAAGTGTAGGGAAGTTTCTCTTACCTAATGTTATATCTGTTGGTCTATTCTGTCAAACATTTTCTAATTTCAAAGAGTTAAAAGTAGCATCCACTTTAACATTGTTTGACCTGTGATATAAACCAATTATTTATTATTTAATTGCTCTTTTTACTGCACTGTTAGTGTCCAGTTTTATTATTACGCTGCTGTGTTTATTGTATTTGTGTAACTCTGGCACAACATTTTCCTCCAGGATAAATAAAGTCTTATCTTATCTTATTTCCTCCTGCAGGTAAAATGCGATCGTATTTCAGCATCAGGTGCAGACGGTAAAAATCAAAGCTCTCAGTTTCCTCCTGAGGTCGGGGAAGATTTAATGAGTTGCACCTCCTCTGGAGGCCTGAAGCAGCAGGGAGACATCCTGCTGACTCAGCTTGATTGGTCTCCAGTCTAAATTTAAATCCCTCGTCTGTGGAGGCACAATGCGTCTCGTCACATAATTAAATTACATCTGATCTCACCGGATAAGAGACATCCTTTTTTCCTGAAGATGGAAAGGATTAGCTTTTCTCTGAGTGGCTCTTTAAATACATTTGGGAAAATATGGGAACCTTTTTTACAAATGTGTTCAGAGGATAAAGTTCCCAATCATTGCTGATGAAACTTTTGCCTTTTGGAGGGGTCCCAACACTGGATGGGTTGTCAAGGGGAGGAGGTGCTGCCGTACTGACATCTATTGTTTACTGTTGACATTAAAATCTGACAACTGTGTTTATTTATTATTTTGTATATCTGTCTGTTTTTGTGTGTCTGTTGGTTAATATAATAATGGTTCTATCTGACTATTACCATCAAATATTAGTAATTATCTCTAAATAATGCCTATTAACGCAAAGACATTTATTAGTATCACGTAACAAACAACTTCTTATAATCACAAAATAATTATATAGTATTACAAATAAATTCTCAATTTTTGCAAAAAAATTACAAACCTTTGTGAAATAACAACTTTATGTCACAAAATGTTCGTTTGATTGTGTGTATGAGATAACATTTTTTTAACATCAACAAATTGTTTCCAGCTTTTATCAAATGAACCTCAGCGCAAGTTCTTTCAGGAAGACTGTGGCCGTTTCTCAATCTCGAGGATACTGGCTTCCAAGCCAATATTTCAAGGATGCTACGTCATCGAGTGCCGCCGAAGGACTGTTCGAATCTCCAGCATACTTGGAATTCCACCGAGGCCGCGTCCTTCGTTTGGGGGTAATTTCGAGGCTGCACATGGTAGACTTTGCGTCCTTCAAATCCCCACAATGCTTTGCGCGCGGACCAATTTCCCCAAATCTGTGGCGGAAAATGTAAGGCGGGGCCTCTCATATGACGCACACCTACACACTTGCTAGCCTGTTCCACTCTTCGTTTTCCGAATGCCAGGAAGGATTCTTGCCTAGCTTCTGAAGCAAGTGACTCGGAAGACATGTGCTACCAAGCAAGCATCCTCGCGATTGAGAAACGGCCAGAGTGTATATACATTCACTCCGCAGCTGCTTATAATCAGCTCATCACGGGCTTTTCTTTAACCTATTACATTTCACCGTGACCTCATCTCCAGCAGCCAATCACAGAGCTGCAGCCAAACTTTAAAATGGTTCTCCTCTCTCCTGCAGTCGCTGGCCGTTTCTCAATCTCGAGGATACTGGCTTCCAAGCCAATATTTCAAGGATGCTACGTCATCGAGTGCCGCCGAAGGACTGTTCCAATGTCCAGCATACTTGGATTCCACCGAGGCCGCGTCCTTGGTTTGGGGGTAATTTCGAGGCTGCACCAGTGGCGAAACTACCAGGGTGGCATGGGGTGGCAGCCGCCACCCCTGAAAAGGGGTCTGCCACCCCACCTGCCACCCCAGTCAAAAAATACCAACTGATGATTTATTGGATAATTATTATTAATATCGTTTTAAGATCAAAACAAATTCAAAACAATCCAAAATCGGTGTCAAACTGCAGAATGTCAAATTTGAAAAAGAAACTTGTTGGTGCACACCCCCCCCCCCCCCCCCCCCCTCCCCCCATCACGAATGGTTGCATCCATATCGCAGAATCTCTTTGCCTTGACGTGGAGTCAGCGCAGACACAAGCTGTCAGATGGAGTCTGTTCACAGGTGGGTAACGTCAAAGTGTAATGTGATTTCGAAACGTTTATAATTCCTCATAGATGGAAGGCGCTGTACAAAATAAACTATTATTATTATTATTAGAGATATGGTACTAGTAACTGGTAGTTTCTGGATGAATATGCTGTGTTGTTATCGATTTCAGAATTAACTACCGAGTGATGAGGCTAGATAGCTATTATGTGGCTAACCCCTAGCTACGTTTTACCTCATGTCACGGTTAGCCACAAGATAGCTTTTGAAGCCAGTTCGGTAACTAGCTAGCTGGCGCTAGCTAACTGAATAACGTTGATAACTAGCCAGCTACTGGCAAGCCTTTGACATTTTGAACTGAAACCAAGTGATGTTGTGGCATTTCATATCATTGTAGTTCTATGAAACGTTCTTAACAAGTTTGCTATTTGGCGTTAGCTAGTATGCTAGTGGTGGCTAAGGCTAGCAGAATTTCTGTGTGTAGCATCAGAAAGGCGAACCTTAACGTTACATGTAAACTTTAATGTATGTTTAACATAAAAACTTTAATTTATGTTTGAATATGACTTGTTTCAATTATAGGAAGGCCATGTCGTCAACCACAAAGAGGAAGGGTGACATCAGGAGCTTCATCCTCACAAAGAAGCAGGTTAGTGATGTGAGGGAGCATGAGGGTCCAAGTGCAGACAGCCTCTGCCACTCGAAGCTTGAGGCTAGAGCGGGAAGGTTAGTTAGCTAGTTCAGCTGGTCCTCGTGGTATTGTAGCCCAGTGCTATATTTTCCTTTTATTTTCTTTATGTTACAAAAAAGCTGGCTAACTATTAAGGTGGCATAGCAGAGATTGCTTATTTAAAGGAGTAAAGCATTTCGGTAATGCAAAATATGCATTAGGTAGGTAATTTCATTGATGCAGAGAGAAACCTTTTATTTGAAATATTTTATTTGACTGTAATTTCATTTAATATTTACATAGTAAACACTTTCTACTTTTATATAAAAGGGTGATATTTGTGATTTCATTGCATTTACTATAAGAGTAATGAAAGGTATTTTAAATTTGCTTAATTTAGGTTAAAATAAGGGATACACTACTACACTACAAAACTTAACATAAAATCGTATAGATTACCACATAGTTTGTGTGGTCAGTTAAAAGAACTTAGGAAGTGTCCCAGTTAACAATTTAGTTAATTACATTGCTACAGTATTTCTATTTTCAGGATTTCCACTTTTTGTCACAGCCCAGTAAATGTGATCTTATATTTCAATATACCACCACAAGTAGTGATATTTTAAACGAAGCTACAGTGCAGTAACATTAGGGCTAATGTATTATGTTAATGGCCTACTTTTTGTGTAAAATAGGCTACAGATCAGAAAAGAGCAGGAGAGAGCGAGCCCGAGGCAGAATCTGCCAATGCAGAGAGACAGTTCATTGAGATGGAGGTGGAAAAGATCTGCGTAGCTGGTCAGTATGTTTTTGTTGTTGTGTTATGGTCCAGTTGTGTTCACTCCTTACGTTTGAGAAACTCCACTGCCGTTGGTGTGTGAATGGGTAAATGAGAAGCCATTGTAAAGTGATTTGGGTACTGTTAAATGCAAATAAAGTGCTATAAGTGTGACATTGACCATCAGGGTTATTATTATTATTATTATTATTATTATTATTATTATTATTGCTACCTATAGTATCTTATTTTATTTTATTTTTCTCCTACACAACAAAAAAATACCCCAACAGAGACCTTGGAGTGCCTTGATCCAGAGCCAGAGCCTGAGCCAGAGCCAGAAAGTGTCAATGATGACTGTGCAGAGAGACAGTCTGAGACAGAAGTGGAAGATTGTGCAGCTACAGCTGGTCCTCATGGTATGTTTTTTGGTGGGTGGGGGGTTCCATTCAAGTGTTAGCTCCTTACGTTTGAAAAAAAGCTACCACAATTGGTGTGAATGTGTGTGAGAATGGCTTAATGAGAGGCCATTGTAAAGTGTGTTGGGTACCGTTAGTTGCAAATGAAGTCCCATATGTGCAGTCCATTTACCATTTGGATCAAATACATATATCAGCACAGAATTAGTGACATTTTATCAAAGCCACAGTACAGTAAATGCCATGTATGATTTGAATCAATGTAGATCAATCAATGTATCAATGAATCAATGTAGTTAATCAATGTATCAATGAATCAATGTAGTTAAATACATCTTGGGGCTTATCAGGGTAGTTATTATAGAGTAACTTTCCCTCCTTATTTTATCTTTTTCCAGACATTTCCAAACACAGAGGGGATGGGCCGACACAACCATCGCTGGAGAGCTTTCCCAAGACGATGCAAGGTTGTGCAAGGAGAAGTTTCCATGCTGACTGGTACAAAATGCATAACTGGGTGGAATACTCACAGTCAAAAGACGCAGCATATTGCTTTGCTTGTAGACACTTTTCTTTACCTAATGCCTCTAGGACTGTGTTTACCTCTATGAATGGTTATTCTAACTGGAAGAAAGCTACATTTAAGGACAGTGGATTTTGTTCACATGCTAAATCAGAGAGCCATGTTAATGCTATGTTTGCATGGACAGAGAATAAGAAAATGCTAGACAGAAACTCATCAATGTTAGGAATGATGGAAGAGGAGTCAAGTAAAAAAGTAATCGAAAACCAGAAATATATACGCACACTTGGTGAAGTCCTGTTGTTAACTGCCACTCAAAACATTTCCCAGCGTGGTCACCGGGAATCATCCGAGGCGGACAATAGAGGAAATTTCCTAGAATTGTTGGATCTCCTGAGCAAGCATGATCCGTTTTTAAAAAAACGAATGGAAAATCAAGCAAAAAATGCAAAATACACAAGTAGCCTGATACAAAATGAAATACTGCAGTGTTTAGCAGATATGGTTAAAGAGGAGATTATCAAAGAGGTTAAAGAGAGTGCACAATTTTCTGTTCTTGTTGATGAAACAAAAGATGTAAAGAAAATGGAGCAGATGTCTTTTGTTCTTCGGTACTATTATAATGGTGTAGTTCAGGAGAGTTTTCTAGAGTTTCAAGAGGCAGATAAACTGGATGCTGCCAGTTTAACAGAGAAGATCATTGGCTGTTTAGAGAAGTATGGGCTGGAATATAAAAAAAACCTAGTTGGGCAAGGCTATGATGGTGCTTCAACTATGAGTGGGAAGCATGCTGGTGTCCAAGCCAGAATAAGAGAAGTAGCCAAGCATGCATTCTACGTTCATTGCAGTGCCCACTGCTTAAACCTAGTGATGGTAGACAGTGTGAAATCTGTTCCTGATGCAAGAAATTTCTTTTCATTGTTAGAGCGACTGTATATTTTTATGTCAGGATCTTATGTCCATCCTAAATGGTTGGATGTGCAGAGAGAGATGTATGATGGTCAAGTAAGGGAACTCTCACGTCTCAGCGAGACTCGATGGGCCAGCAGACATACAGCTTGTCGCAATGTCATGGATAGGTTGCCTGCTGTAATGCAAGTACTGGAAGATATTTCAGAGGAGGACAATCCGGACAGAGCGGTTGAAGCAAGAGGTCTACTAGTTCAGATCGATCTAAATTTTATTGGATGTCTATTTAGAAAGGTACTAAAGGACACACACTTTTTGTCAGAGATGCTTCAGTCAACACAGATTGACCTTACTAAAGCTGTAGAGTTAATTGCGACCCTCAGACAGACTCTGGAAGACTATCGCAGTGAGACATACTTTGATGAGCTGTGGAATGAGGTACTAGCCACCTGTGAAAAGTCTGACATTTCAACAACTCACACCTTTAAAAGGGCAAGGCAAATAACACAAAGACTTCAAGGTAGTGTTATCATGTCAACATTAGGACAACACACAGAATCGGACAGTAAGAGGTCTTTTATCACCAAGGTATTTTATCCCATCATTGATTGTATGGTTGGGGAAATGAGAAGACGATTCTCTAGCGTAAACTGTGACATCATGCAGGGTGTCCAGGCCCTAAATCCATCCAGCAGCAGCTTTTTAAATGAGGAGGCAGTTTTTCTATTAGCAAATGCATATGGGTCAAATGTAGAGGATCTGAAACATGAACTGCACCAGACTAGAAGGTTGTTAGATCGACAAGCAACACATGGAAAAAGTCCGTCCAGTTTAATAGAATTTGTTAATTTTTTGGAACCATACAAGGAGGTATTCTTTGAGATGTTCAGGTTATGTAAAATAGCTGTGGTATTGCCTGTTACCAGTGCAGCATGTGAGAGGAGTTTTTCAGCTCTTAAACTGATCAAGAATCACCTGCGTTCTACCATGACTGAGAACAGACTAGCAAGTATAGCAATTCTCAGTATTGAGTCTAAACGTGCGAAAGATTTAAATTTGGATGAGTTTGTGAAGAGATTTGCTGCACAGCATAGCAATCGTCGCATACAGCTTCTGTAGCAATCAGATGATATATGTAACGGAGTCAAAAAACATTCTAATCTGCTTTGTATTTTTTTGGTTGCATTTACAATGTGAAATTTCATCAATAACTGATCATGTAAATACTTGTATATATTTTGTGACTTTAACACACACAGAAATTGTTCTCACAAACCTGTCTAACCTATTCTGTACACATGCACTCACAAAACACTTTGGCAGGCAGGCCTTTGAGGGAGGGCTTTGCTTCTAGGATAATGCTGGAATTTTGTAAAGTGCTGGGAAGTCCTCACATTTCTAAATCATTCCTATGGCTTGATTTTGCTTTCAAAGTGCCTCAGATTGATTAGATTGAATTAACAATGTTCAACATTTTTGACCCGGGGGATATGCCCCGGATACCCCCCCAGAAGGCTTGCTTGGGATGAGCAACATTTCTGCTGCTACAATAATCCCAAGGGAAACACTGTTTTAATGTACTAAAAAGTGGAATGCTCATGTATGTAGACCAAATATTGAATTTATCACACTTGGGTGTTGAAAAAACTGTTGTATATGGGTGCATATAAAGTACAAAGTAAGGTGGGCTTCCTAAAAAAATTGCCACCCTACAATATATGCCTGCCACCCCTCTGCCACCCCATGTATAAATCTCTAGAATCGCCACTGGGCTGCACATGGGTAGACTTCGCGTCCTTAAAATCCCCACAATGCTTTGCACACGGACCAATTTCAAAAACCCTTGCGGAGAGAATGGCTGAACCGACGCAGCACACATAAATGTAAGTATATAGTGGCGTAGAACATGTGTTGGTAAATATGTTTCTTGTTGCATCTGTTATCACCAAAAATGTGTTCCGTGAAAGTAAAGCAAGTTCATAATTAGATAGACATCGTGAGGTATTTATTTTCGGTACAGTTTATGTTGAAACCGTTAGAGAGAGTGGCACACTTGTTAGCCTGTTCCATTCTTTCTTCGTTTTCCGAAGCCGTGGCTTGGAAGCATACTTGCTTCGTTTCTGAAGGAAGTGACTTGGAAGTACGCGACTACCAAACCAGTATCCTCGATGTTGAGAAACGGCCAGTGATTGCAGGTGTTCATGCTGCGGCCCGCCTCCTCCCCACCTCCGTTCATCATATCCAGAGCCAGGAGAGCTAATCCAAAGACCTCATCACACCTCCTCTTCATCCCATCTCCTCATCAAATCCAGATCTTCGTCATCATCACCAGTGTCTAGACCCCGGGGAGGTTCCCTATTTGCTCACGGCTGCATTTCCCCCTTTTGATATACCATTTCAGGACTGGGGTCTACAGTAATTGCCAAAGACTTAACATTTATCACGTGACATGTGTCAATAAATGTTCTTTAAACAAAATGAAGTCTCTCCTGATTGAAATATAAATGTGTTCATCATCAAAAAGTATATTTAAAAGTTCTTGTTTTATAGTTTCTTCAAATTCTGCAAAACAATTGTCCCTTCAAATAAATAACTTCCCAGTTTTTAATTGTTCAAATGTTTAAAAAGATAAGTGTGAACATAAAGAGTGTCAACGGAAGAAAATTCAGATTTTTAAAACATAATTGTGATTTCATGAAATATATTTAATACAAATTACAACACATTTTGCAAAGTCTCTCTCGTTTAATTAACAAACAGAAAGTGCCCAGGATGATCGCAATGCAATCTAGAACTTAAATATAAGTTTTAATATAAAATACAGAGTAATCATATAGAAGTTTTTAGAAAGAGCAGTTGAGGAATAAGAGAGTAAGAACTAAATAAAATGACAAATTAGAAAAAAAGATCCTGTAAGTCTTTATGATAACTTAGGTCAAAATAATGACTTAATATGAAAAAAAAATCTCTTAGTATCTCAAAATAAAAATAATTATTTTGCTAATATTTCAAAGTGCATAATTTATCTGGACAAACTTAATATTTTTACATTTATGAAGTCCTTATTTTGTCATGTACTGTGGTTCTGTCATTATTTTATACTAATTAACTGTTTTGGCATTAAAGTCATTTATTCTACATACTTTACCATTACTTTGAGAAACTTAGTGGTTATTATCATGAAGTCATATTTCTGATTTCTTATGACACATAAGTCTGTATTTTGACACTATAAAGCTGCGTTCACACCAGACGCGATGCGATTTTTGGGGGCGGTGAGATTACATTAAAAAAGTCAATGCAGGGATGCGGACGGACGCAAATTCGCTCCGATGGCGAGCATGAAGTGCTTGATGCGAATGCCGCAGCGCGATTAAAAGGGGGCCGCGATAACCGCTCGAGTTACATTTTTTCAACTCGAGCGTCAAATTTGTGTGACGTGATCTCACGGTAGCCAATCAGCGGTGAGGATCTCAGCCACTGACGTTGAACCAGAAAACCAAAACATCAGCCGTTAGCTGTTAGTACTCACAGCTCCTCATATCTGTTCAGAAATACAGAAGTGAAACGAGAACAAACCACAGACCGTCTGTGTCATGGAGAATACAGTCGCTGGTTTATTTATGTCTGTAGGCCGTTGTTGTGAGTGTGGACGGTCGGAGCATATACTGCGTTAGCTTAGCCAAGCTCCATTCAGAAAACACGCATTTTAAAAAGGTTTCTCGCCTGCCGTCTGTCTGCAGACTTGTCAAAGCTTTAATTCATGGTTTTTACTAACCGGTATCAGTATGTTGTTACTTCGGCATCATTTTGAAACGTGTGTTACAATGAACTCACGGTCAAATATGTTCATTGTGTTGTAGTTGTAGCTCCCGAGCCAGCGCATCTTGTTTGAATGATGCGAGTAAACACAGCTGACAGCCGCGGTGAAACTCGAGCGTTTAGAGCGATGCGAAACTCAGTGATTATTGACATTGAGAAAGTTGAGAAACTCAGTGGTTATTGAAATATTAAGGTCTATATTTTGAGATCACAAAATCATTTATTTTCAATATAAATCATTGATTCTACATACTTAGCCATTGCTTTGAGAAACTTAGTGGTTATTAACATTATTTTGATTATTTTTGAGATACTAAGTCATTATTCTTGACATATACAGTAGAGTCACTGTTTTGATCTATTTTCTGGTTAAAATGACTTTCAGGATGTTTCTTTCACCATTATTTAAATCCCCTGTTCCTGCATGTTCTAGGTCTTCATGTGTCCTTCAGGTCTTCATGTGTCCTTCAGGTCTTCATGTGTCCTTCAGGTCTTCATGTGTCCTTCAGGTCTTCATGTGTCCTTCAGGTCTTCATCTGTCCTTCAGGAAGGGCAGTTTGCTCTGCAGCGGGATCTTCTTCTTCAGGGTCAGCGTGGAGTTGACCTGCTCGGCCGTCAGCAGACCGTGCCACTGAGCGACCGGGCGCCGTGGGTTGGACAACATGTCGGCCCAGTGCCTCAGCTGGTTCCCCGACGCCTCGCAGCCAAGGAATATCTTCCCCATGGCGTCGTTACGGCTCATAGCGTCGTGATCCCACACCGAAATCACCAGGTTCACCCTCTGGAAACCACAGAGATAAAAAAAGAGTTAGAGAAAAAAAACTCAGTCAGGGTTGTCAAGTTCTTCTAATCTAATCAAAATAATGAATTGGTATGACAAAATAATGACTTGAATAATGCTGGTATACATTAAAGGTCTCCTATTATACTTTTTAGGCATATATTATAGGTCTCAAATATATACAAATATATAATACATAAATAAAACAAACCATGACAAGACAGACCAAACAAAATCTTGACATGAAATTAAGATCGTGACAGAACCACCCCCCCCCCCCCCCCCCCATCAAGGGACGGATTCCAGACGTCCCTACAAAACACAAAGAGTCCAAAACCTCTAGAAGGGTGGGTGGAGGGGGTCCGGAGGAGGGACGCATCACTAGGGCCAAAAGGGTGGGTGGAGGGGGTCTGGAGGACAGGTTTGGGCTGACAGCCCAGTGGCACGGCAGAGGACCAGGAAGGGGTCTCGTGCGGACGGCCTGGGGTCTAGGCAGAGTTCATAAAGGGGCGAGGGCCTCAGCGGGCGAACTCAGGGGGCCGAGCATGAGGGTGAAGGCGGCGGCTGGAAGAGTCAGGGGGGCTGGGCCCGAGGGCGGGGCCAGGCCCGAGGGCGAGGGTCGTGGCCGGGAAAGTCAGTGTGCCGGGCTCGAGGGCGAGCTGGTGTCGGCCAGTACGCCGACAGGACACAGGGAGCTGGCGTCGGCCTGAGAGCCAGTACTGGAGCCAAAACCATGGCTGTTGGGCACGGAACAGAAGCCTGGACCCTGGCCGTGTGAGTTAGGTAATGGAGCACGGAAGCATGGCTGTGTGGGCCGGTACTGGTGTACGGATCCATGGCTTTGTGGGCCGGTTCTGGAGCCGGAACCATGGCTGCTGGGGCCAGAACTGAGGCTGGGACCATGGCTGCTGGGGCCGGAACCATGGCTGCTGGGGCCAGAACTGAGGCTGGGACCATGGCTGCTGGAGCCGGAACCATGGCTGCTGGGGCCAGAACTGAGGCCGGAACCATGGCTGTGTGGGTCGGTTCTGGAGCCGGAACCATGGCTGTGTGTGCCGTTACTGGAGCAGGCACCATGGCTGCTGGGCACGGAACCGGAACACGGAACCATGGCTGTGTGCCGGTACTGGAGCAGGCACCATGGCTGCTGGGCACGGAACCGGAACACGGAACCATGGCTGTGTGGGATGGTACTGGAGTCCAAAACATGGCTTCTGGGGCTCGGGCTGCTAGCCTGGACCTGCGACTCCTTCTCTTAGGAGACTTTTGGAGGCTCCGTGGACCTCCAAAAGCCCGACGAGTACCCGAGAACGGCTCCTGGACAGGAGCAGGAAATGGGGAAGAAGCAGGGGTTGACTCCAGACGGAACACACCGAGACGTATGGTGTCAGGTTGGGAATTTGGAGGCAGGGGGCTAGCAGGCGGGGAATCACATGTCGAGAGGAAGTCCAAAATCCAGTCAGGTAAGAACTCAACTAAACATGGTTTCTCTGCTGCCAACCGGTGCACCAGAGTGGCCTTCCTCTGCTGAACACTGGACGCTCCCTTCCACCAATCAAAGCAGCAAGCCAAAAAAAAGGTAAAATTCTGTAATTCTACCTCAAATGGATCGTCTGCTGGGTCCATTTCTGGTTGGTTCATTCTGTCACGGTTGGGGAAAAATAGGACCCAAATGCAGATTGAGGAGGAAGCAGGTTTCAAAAGGAAACAAAAGGCGAGCTTTATTTACAAAAGCTGAACAAAACAAGAATCCAAAAACAGGCATGAGGTAGAATCCAAACCAAAGGTGACTGTGACCAACATGAAGGGAGACATGAACGACAAATAATGAACCAACACCGAACAAAGGAAGAGACAAGACTAAATACAGAGAGGGCTAATCACGAGACGAGAAACAGCCGGGCCGGGGAGGAGAAACACAAGGGCCACAGGTGAACACAATCAGACAATCAGACACACCAGGGAACTAACGACAGGGAGGAAGACACAGGGAGAACAGAATGGCAAAAATAAAACCATGACAAGACAGACCAAACAAAACCGTGACATAAAACTAAGATCGTGACACACAGCTCTACCTCTCAACAAAATCCATTTCTCCAGCTCAGCACCTGCCTCACTGACATTCAAATGTGGATGCAAAACAATTTTCTAAAACTTAACTGTGACAAATCGGAAATGTATAATCATTGGCCCAAACTCACTTACCCGCTCAACCCAAGATTTTTCTCTGACCATCGATGGCTCCATGGTCAACCCCTCCTCTCACATCCGTAACCTTGGCATCATCCTCGACCCCACCCTCACTTTCCTCCCTCACGTCAACCAGGTCACAAAAAACGCTTTCTTCCATTTAAAGACCATCGCCCGCATCAGACCCTCCCTCTCATCGACCGCTGCTGAAACTCTGATCCATGCTTTCATAACATCCCGACTGGATTACTGCAACAGCATACTTTATGGATCACCTGCATTCTTTCTAAAAAAACTACTTCAATATGTCCAAAACTCAGCTTCCGGCTTGCTCACCTCCACCCGACGCTCCGACCACATCACCCCCATCCTCCATGACCTCCACTGGCTCCCCATCAAACACCGCATTGACTTTCAAATATTTCTTTTCACTTTCAAAGCCCTCAACAACCTTGCCCCACCCTACCTCTGTGACCTCATCCAACGACACACCCCCACCCGTCGCCTCAGGTCTGCTAAAGCTAACCTACGGCAGCCCATCGGGACAAAGCTCCGGACCTGGGGTGACAGGGCCTTCGCTGCAGCCCCCCCCCCCCTCACTCTGGATCTCCCTCCCCAGCCACGTCAGATCCGCCAACACTCTCACATTATTCCTCCGAGCTTAGCACTTTCTACTTTTGTTGTTATTTTGTTTTACTTGCTTGTAAGCGCTTTGAGCACCAGGGAAAACGCTTTATAAAGGTAATGTATTATTATTATTATTATTTGGGTGTATTTTCCATATCTCCGGCCCCCCTTGCTCGATTTTGATGATTGACATCTCTTTTTAACCGTTAGAGCCAATAGAATCGAGGGGAAGTTCCTAAATCCACCTACACGTTACCAAATAAGGAGTGAGAGTGATGCGCACGCAGCTTGCCCGAACCAAAAGCTATGTTACGCTCTGAAAACTGAAAACTGATAAATATGAGGATGGATTATGGATCATTTCAAAGTGACAGACACATTGGATTAACCTTCAGCAGCGTTTTTTTTATTTTAATGCCATTGAACACAACTTTTGATCAGAAAACCACAAAGGTAAGACAATTTACCGATTTTGCTCCGTAAAGCTACGTCGGGTGATGTCTGGGTTTGCTTCCCCTGCCGCGAGTTTTGATCGCACACTGATGATCCCAATACCTTTAGACTCTGTTTTTGATTTGAGCTTAAATCTAAATGATTAAGAAGTTTATATTTTCCATCTGTCGTCGCTCACCTGGATTTGTTCAAAAGTCACATCGAAGGTGAAGGACTCGTTGTAATACGGGTTCAGCGTTGTCTTCTTCATCGAAGTCTTCCTCTTCTTCCACTTCCTCTTGTCCAGAGCCAGCTGCACCTTCACGTACGGGTCTGCAATAAACACAAAGCATTATTAAACTCAAGCGTAAAAGAGTTTGAATGAACTGAAAATGTGTTCAAAAAGATAAATAAATGTTAAAGCTTTACTTGTCCTGGGAGAGGCTGTAAGTACAAAGAACAACAGAGAATACATTTATCTTTTTAAGTCAAGTTAGTGTTATTTTGGATTCACACCTTCGATTAATCATTATTCGTTGTATTTTTAATTTGTTAACTGAGAGGCCTTGATGGGAGGGCTGACAGATTGCATTATTTTTTAGCCTGGTGACATGTAAATGTAATATAATACTACATAATAATCGTTAAATAATATATGTATTATTGGAGCAGGTTAAGTTAAAATAGTATTAAAAAAGAAATGAAATTGTTATTTATTTTAATTATTATTTATTTATCTCAAGTCCCCTCTCCAGTCCCCTCTCAAGTCCCCTCTCCAGTCCCTTCTCAAGTCCCTTCTCTAGTCCCCACTCAAGTCCCTACTCAAGTCCCTACTCAAGTCCCTTCTCAAGTCCCTACTCAAGTCCCCTCTCCGGTCCCCTCTCCAGTCCCTTCTCAAGTCCCTTCTCTAGTCCCCACTCAAGTCCCTACTCAAGTCCCTTCTCAAGTCCCTACTCAAGTCCCTTCTCAAGTCCCTACTCAAGTCCCCTCTCCAGTCCCTTCTCAAGTCCCTTCTCAAGTCCCTTCTCAAGTCCCCACTCAAGTCCCTACTCTAGTCCCCTCTCCAGTCCCTTCTCAAGTCCCCTCTCCAGTCCCTTCTCTAGTCCCCTCTCCAGTCCCTTCTCAAGTCCCTACTCAAGTCCCTTCTCAAGTCCCTACTCAAGTCCCCTCTCCAGTCCCTTCTCTAGTCCCTACTCAAGTCCCTTCTCAAGTCCCTACTCTAGTCCCTACTCTAGTCCCTACTCAAGTCCCTTCTCAAGTCCCCACTCAAGTCCCTACTCTAGTCCCTACTCAAGTCCCTTCTCAAGTCCCTACTCAAGTCCCTTCTCAAGTCCCTACTCAAGTCCCCTCTCCAGTCCCTTCTCAAGTCCCTTCTCAAGTCCCTTCTCAAGTCCCTTCTCAAGTCCCTACTCTAGTCCCTACTCAAGTCCCCACTCAAGTCCCTACTCTAGTCCCTTCTCAAGTCCCTACTCAAGTCCCCACTCAAGTCCCCTCTCAAGTCCCTTCTCAAGTCCCCTCTCAAGTCCCTTCTCAAGTCCCTACTCAAGTCCTTACTCAAGCCCCCTCTCAAGTCCCTTCTCAAGTCCCCTCTCAAGTCCCTTCTCAAGTCCTTACTCAAGTCCCCTCTCAAGTCCCTTCTCAAGTCCTTACTCAAGTCCCCTCTCAAGTCCCCACTCAAGTCCCCACTCAAGTCCCTTCTCAAGTCCCTTCTCAAGTCCCCACTCTAGTCCCCACTCAAGTCCCCACTCAAGTCCACTCTCAAGTCCCTTCTCAAGTCCCCTCTCAAGTCCCTTCTCAAGTCCTTACTCAATTCCCCTCTCAATTCCCTACTCAAGTCCCCACTCAAGTACCCTCTCAAGTCCCCTCTCAAGTCCCTTCTCTAGTCCCAACTCAAGTCTCCTCTCAAGTCCCTTCTCAGGTCCCTTCTCAAGTCCCTTCTCAAGTCCCTTCTCAAGTCCCCTCGTAATATATATGTGTTGTCCAGGTTCCTTATTTATTTTGCACTTGAACTTTTTTTAACATTTAAATAATATCAATCTTACAGTAGGGGTACGACATTATTTTTGTATACGTGTATTATTGTCAGAGGAGAGCCCATAAATGTGTGTAAAAATGCATTTTAATGCTGTTGACATTTATTTTTTAAGTTGTGGGCTTCCTTCGAGAGTTTTCTAATATGTTGAATTAAAAAACAGCTTAAATGAATGTCCCTGAAGAGGGCACTAACTACGGCTGGGAATCACCAGGCTCCCCACGATACGATACTATCGCGATACTTAAGCCACGATACGAAAGTATTGCGATTCTACGATATGCTAAGTATTACGATACGAAAAAAAAGCAATAGGATTTCTCCATAGGATTTTGGAAAATAGCTGGAAATAAGATCTGTGGAAAACTAACCTGTTTGATGAATGCTTTGTTCAGCCGGATAATCTCCACATGTCTACTTTTATAATGTTCTAATCATAAATCTAATCCCCAGAAGCTAAATGCTAACGTTATGCTATCAAGGAACTACAGCCGAGTCCAGCAGCACGACTTCAACGTCACGCCAACTTCATATTCCATATTCCATATTCAAACACACAGATTCTAAATGGAACGAGTTGAAGCGTTTGTTTGAACAGTCTGCAGGAGGCAGGGACTTGCTCTCAAGCAGAACAGAAACTAACTTAGAGGAGTGTTTACGTGTTCGGCGTAATGACGTACAACGGCCTCCACGACTTCTGTAGTCCTATTCAGCCACTTGGTAACAACCATCGTTTCTCAGACACGTCCACTCTTCAGAAATCACCAGTGGGGTCACTGCTGATGATTTAATGTAGAACAAACCGTGATCCGTCTCTTCAACGTGTCTCAACCACAGACCTTAGTTCCAGCTATTTTCCAAAATCCTATGGAGAGATCCCATTGGCTCTGAGACGAGGGAACAGGAAGTGGAGACATGCTGACTCACTTCCGGGTTTTAGGACTCGTCACTGCACCACTCTATTGTCTACATGTCTTAACGTAACTTCCTGTTTTATATAGAAAAACTTTTATTTTTTAAGGAGACTTCGTGCTATTAGCAGGAAGTTACTGTTCCCAAAGCAAAGACGGAGAAAAAGAACGGAGATAAAGTACAGATATTACAGAGATATCAACATTTAAATACGGCGATATCAAAAGATGAAGTTTACATTTAAGTGTTAGCAAGAGGCTCAAGGTTAGCGTTAACTGTAATATAACAATGTGCTTTGAGTCTCAATCCGTTTATATTCTGTATTATGACTAACTATTTGAACTTCACTTGTTTAATGGCATTCTAGAGTAATGCTCATGTGGATGTAGCTTGACTGTATTTGTTGTTTTGTGTCTTTGTGTAGCCCTTACATTGGTTTGGAGTTTTCAATCAATTAGAAATCATCAGTCAAGTGTACGACCATCTTTCTGAGGGATATGCTACAGTTTATATCATAAAATATCCATACTTGGCGTCCGTGTATCGATACAATATCGCCACGCAAAGCGTCGCGATACTATGCTGTATCGATTATTTCCCCCACCCCTAATACTAACTGATGTATTTACTGTTATCCACTGCTGTTAGACCTCCATCATCAACCACATCAGACATTTAAATCTCTTAAATTAATAAACCAACCGTCGTTTGATTGATATTCCCCAATTTCAAAATAAAGTTGGATTGGATGAAAATTAGATATTTTATCAAAAAATTATTTCACCAGTTTGATTGATCATCCCATTGATTACACAATATAAATATGATTATAATTCTGCAAAACAAGGATTTTTTCATCAAAATACTATGATCTAACTTGCTTTCTTTAAAGGTCTCGTGTCATGGCCATTTCTACTGATCATGATTCCATTGTTGAGGTCTACTAGAATAGATTTACATTGTTCAATGTTCCAAACTCACATTGGTTTCTGATACAGCATCTCTGTATTTGTGTATTCACTCTCTGTCCTACACGGCTTGTTGGAGCTCCTGCCCCCCCCCACCCTCCCTGTGAGCCCACTGTGCTCTGATTGGTCAGCTCGCCCACTCTGTTCTGATGAGTCCACCACCGTTACAGCTGAACATCAGTGATTATTTTTTACAATGGCGTTTGTTAGCAACCAGAAAATCACACCAGTAATGCAGAGTTTCCGTTCTTTGACCGGTAAAATATGCTGAAGACCGGCAAATCTAAATCTCACCGGTCAGAATGTCCGGTCAAAATAATTTCCCCTTAGCGCAATACCGCATCACTTGGGCCACTTATGTGACAGACAAAACAGTCAATTCTAATGTCTAACACTTAATGTGGAGAAAGAGATGTCCTGTGTGGGTTGATTGTGCGTTGATCTGTTGGTAATGCCTCGGGGTTCCGGTGGGCATGTAAACAAATGCATAATGCTGCGCTATACTGTGTGGCCTTACCCAGTTGCATAGCGACACTTATTGTTGAGGTGTCTTTTAATAAGCAGGTAGTCATATCATTAGCTAGAACTAGCTGGATCTGATCGATATGGACATAAACGCGAGTGAAGTCTAATCTGACGGGAGAGAGAGATCAGCTGCTGCTGACGAGTCGACACGCAGCTCTGCATGATCACATGCAGCGGTGAGCGAACAAAACACAAACTTCAGGTTAGAATATCACACGTAGCTATTTTAATTACCTCTCAAACTACCGTAACTAGTTATAGATATGTTTAGTTTTACTGTCGGGTCACTCATTACTGATCCGCGGGCTGCATGATACTGACGGGCTGTCAGGAGAGGGAGAGAGCCCTTTTTCTCATTTTGTCCGGAAGATTTCAACTTTAACGGACATGTTGACCGGCAAAAGAACATTCTAACGGAAACTCTGCAGTAATGACAAACAGATGAGAATGCTGCGTGAGGTCTGGGTGCCGTGTTAGCGGGACGTTGCAGGGCTCGCTGCTGTGAGGAGCGGACAGTGTGAGCTGGGTTACTGGTGTCGTTTCCTGATTGCTGCGTGGGGTCAGCGAGACACAGAGACACCGAGACACCGCGGAACTCAGCCTGAGCACACACACTCACAGCCAGGCTGTGGACCACACTAAACCGTCTACGAACTGGGGTCGGTCGCTTCAAAACATCGATGAAGAAGTGGAGCCTGGCAGTCAGTGCTGCATGCGAGTGCGGTGACCACCCTCGGAAGCCAGCCTCTTCGACTTAGGACCAGAGATGCGGGCATGGCTACACGACACCGAGTTGGACCTCTGACGTTACACGAAAGAAGATTATTACAAACTCCAATTCTTTAAAATATGTTTTCGTACAATGTCATTAATACGTTGTTATATCAAATTTTCTTGAAAAATGTAAGGAAACTCTAGGATTATTATCGTCTCCCCAGCTCTGTGATTTATTTATTGTTCACCTATAATGGCACCAGTTGTATCATTTGAAGAGTGACATTAAAAATAAAAAACTGATTATTTCCTCAATTATTAAAATATTGATTGGTAATTGATCCCCGATCAGAGGATGATTGGTGTCCCGTCTGACCTGAGCTCCCCCCCACGTCCATGCTCTTCAGGTTTTTGGCCTCCAGGATCACGACGGTCAGTTTGGCCGCGGAGGGAACGTAACGCAGAGAGAAGCAGATCTCCCCCAGTTCTTCCTCCTGCAGGGAGATAAACATCATCAGCAAACATCTAATAATAATAACCAGAGGTGGGAAGTAGTGGAGTACAAATGTTTCCTTACTGTACTTAAATACATTCTTCTGGTATCAGTACTTTACTCCACTACTTATTTCTCTGACAAATTTTTACATTGACTTCTTACATTTTGAACACAAATACCTGTACTTTCTACTTCTTACATGTTGAACTCAAATACCTGTACTTTCTACTTCTCACATGTTGAACACTAATACCTGTACTTTCTACTTCTTACATGTTGAACACAAATACCTGTACTTTCTACTTCTTACATGTTGAACACTAATACCTGTACTTTCTACTTCTTACATGTTGAACTCAAATACCTGTACTTTCTACTTCTTACATGTTGAACACAAATACCTGTACTTTCTACTTCTTACATGTTGAACTCAAATACCTGTACTTTCTACTTCTTACATGTTGAACTCAAATACCTGTACTTTCTACTTCTTACATGTTGAACACAAATACCTGTACTTTCTACTTCTTACATGTTGAACACAAATACCTGTACTTTCTACTTCTTACATGTTGAACACAAATACCTGTACTTTCTACTTCATACATGTTGAACACAAATACCTGTACTTTCTACTTCTTACATGTTGAACCCAAATACCTGTACTTTCTACTTCTTACATGTTGAACTCAAATACCTGTACTTTCTACTTCTCACATTTTCCAAACAGGCTGGTTCCTTTAGTCTGAATGTGTGTTTGGTGGCGTGATCATTATTATTTAGAGTCATTGCGTGCCTATTGATTTGAACACGATCCGTGTATCCATCATTTCCTGGTCTTCTCTAAAGAAGAGGGACCAATGAAAACGTTGTCATGTTGCCGTTGGTCACCATGGAAACATTCATTAGCTAACAATGACATTATTGTTCTATTAATATAAAGGGAGGTCAGGTACTCTTTAAAACAGCTGCTAGTTATGGGTACTTTTTACTGAAGCACATTTCAAAGCCTCTTTACTTTGACTTGAGTAAAGAAGTTTAGTCAGTACTTCTACTTTCACCAGAGTATTTTTAAACACGAGTATCTGTACTTCTACTTGTTTAAAGGATAAGTGTACTTTTGCCATCTCTGATAGTAATAATACATTTTATTTGAGTAGCACACTTTAAAAACGTCATCTCAAGGTACTTCACAATTCGATGAGAAAAAAGAGCTATCTAAGAAACATATAGAATATTCTTTAAATAAAATACATACAAAACTCGGGAGCTGAGCTTAAAATAATCTTCACAAACCAATGAGAATAAGAGAATATGACTGTGGTGCTGAAGACTGAAACTCTGCGAGGTATTCACATGACTCAGATTCACTTTGAAAATCGTTTAAATGTATATGTTTTTAAAGGAAAGGAAACTAAACTAACTCAGAGTAGATTTAGCTGCTCGCAGTGTGAATGTCAAATCAAAACATAAAACCTTGGTGAGGTCCAGAAATGTTTCCAGAGAGGGACATCGAGTTTTGTATCTGTTACTTCATTTTAGAATAATAAAATATATATACATAATAAATAAAATATTTAAACAAATTAAATGTAAAAATGATTTAGAAGAATAATAAAAAAAATTATAAATAATAAAAATATTTAATGTAAAAATGTAAAAGATAGAAATGTATGAACTAGAAAATTAGAAAAAGTTGAGAAAAAAAAAAAAAAAGTGAGAAATGTGAAAAAACTTGAAAATTAAAAATATTTTACAATTGAAACGTTTAAAAAAATCTATATATATTATTATTATTATTATTATTAAAATAAAATACAACATAAATTTAAAAAAAACGTAATAACTACACTTAAAACCTAATCAATAAAAAAAAGGTGTTATATCTGGTCGGACGGTGAACGTAAAATAAATATTAAGGCTTCGAACTTGGCCGGCTCGGCGAGGTCAAGAAATGTTTCCAGAGAGGGACATCGAGTTTTGTATCTGTTACTTCATTTTAGAATAATAAAATATATATACATAATAAAGAAAATATTTAAACAAATTAAATGTAAAAATGATTTAGAAGAATAATAAAAAAAATTATAAATAATTAAAATATTTAATGTAAAAATGTAAAAGATAGAAATGTATGAACTAGAAAATTAGAAAAAGTTGAGAAAAAAAAAAAAAAAGTGAGAAATGTGAAAAAACTTGAAAATTAAAAATATTTTACAATTGAAACGTTTAAAAAAATCTATATATATTATTATTATTATTATTATTAAAATAAAATACAACATAAATTTAAAAAAAACGTAATAACTACACTTAAAACCTAATCAATAAAAAAAAGGTGTTATATCTGGTCGGACGGTGAACGTAAAATAAATATTAAGGCTTCGAACTTGGCCGGCTCGGCGAGGTCAAGAAATGTTTCCAGAGACGAAAATCTATAAAAATAATTAAGCAATGAAATAGAAGTTAAAGTAGTTTTATCTGCTCGCATGCTGAATGTAAAATAAATCTGAAGACCTCGAACTTGGCGGGCTCTCCGAGATCCTGCCACTCCTCGATGACGTGGTTCCAGTCGACGCTGCTCAGCTGGAGACGCAGCTCTCCGATCATGTTGTGTTTGGAAAATCTGTTGAAGTCAAAAACCTGCATCACCACCGTCGACTTCAGCAGAGACGCCTTAGATAACTGGGGAGGCAATAACAGAAGGGAAAGTGGGGGGTTTATCCATCACGTTAAATATTATTTTAGTTAGCCTTCTTTTACATATAGTGTATTGTTTTATATACCTAAAAATATAAGAAAACTGAGATTTTGTCTGTCTTCCAGTTAGAAATTAAACTTAATTTAGCAAATTAGTAGGTATAAAATATAGTATAATTAGCAACCATGGTTCTCATGTGTTTGGGTTATTATTAGTAACCCTTGTTCTCATGTGTTTGGGTTATTATTAGTAACCCTTGTTCTGATGCGTTTGGGTTATTATTAGTAACCCTTGTTCTCATGTGTTTGGGTTATTATTAGTAACCCTTGTTCTCATGTGTTTGGGTTATTATTAGTAACCCTTGTTCTGATGCGTTTGGGTTATTATTAGTAACCCTTGTTCTCATGTGTTTGGGTTATTATTAGTAACCCTAGTTCTCATGTGTTTGGGTTATTATTAGTAACCCTTGTTCTCATGTGTTTGGGTTATTATTAGTAACCCTTGTTCTGATGTGTTTGGGTTATTATTAGTAACCCTTGTTCTCATGTGTTTGGGTTATTATTAGTAACCCTTGTCCTGATGCGTTTGGGTTATTATTAGTAACCCTTGTTCTCATGTGTTTGGGTTATTATTAGTAACCCTTGTTCTCATGTGTTTGGGTTATTATTAGTAACCCTTGTTCTCATGTGTTTGGGTTATTATTAGTAACCCTTGTTCTCATGTGTTTGGGTTATTATTAGTAACCCTAGTTCTCAGGTGTTTGGGTTATTATTAGTAACCCTTGTTCTGATGTGTTTGGGTTATTATTAGTAACCCTTGTTCTGATGTGTTTGGGTTATTATTAGTAACCCTTGTTCTCATGTGTTTGGGTTATTATTAGTAACCCTTGTTCTCATGTGTTTGGGTTATTATTAGTAACCCTTGTTCTCATGTGTTTGGGTTATTATTAGTAACCCTTGTTCTGATGCGTTTGGAATATTATTAGTAACCCTTGTTCTCATGTGTTTGGGTTATTATTAGTAACCCTTGTTCTCATGTGTTTGGGTTATTATTAGTAACCCTTGTTCTCATGTGTTTGGGTTATTATTAGTAACCCTTGTTCTCATGTGTTTGGGTTATTATTAGTAACCCTTGTTCTCATGTGTTTGGGTTATTATTAGTAACCCTTGTTCTCATGTGTTTGGGTTATTATTAGTAACCCTTGTTCTGATGCGTTTGGGTTATTATTAGTAACCCTTGTTCTGATGCGTTTGGGTTATTATTAGTAACCCTTGTTCTCATGTGTTTGGGTTATTATTAGTAACCCTAGTTCTCAGGTGTTTGGGTTATTATTGATAACCCTTTTTCTGCCTGAAGCCCTGCAGGTGTGTTTACCTGGAAACTGAAGTGGTCGTTGAAGACGGGGTTCAGCGTGTTCTTGAACACTTTGGTCTCGAAGATTTTGGATTTCTCGGGGCAGACGTACACCTTAACGTACGGGTCCGAGCTTCCCCCCAGGTCCATGGCCTTCAGACTGTCCGCCTTTTTGATCCCCACATTGAGCTGTAAGGACAAAGAGACAGGAGCTGACTTTATATACAGAGTCTATAGAGTGGTGCAGTGACGAGTCCTAAAACCCGGAAGTGAGTCAGCATTTCACCACTTCCTGTTCCCTCGTCTCAGAGCCAATGGGATTTCTCGTTAAGATTTTTTGAAAATAGCTGGAACTAAGGTCTGTGGTTGAGACAAATTGAAGAGACGGATCACGTTTTGTTCTACGACATTAAATCCATCAGCAGTGACCCCACTGGTGATTTCTGAAGAGTTGACGTGTCTGAAAAACGATGGTTGTTAGCAAGTGGCTGAATAGGACTACAGAAGTTGTAGAGGCCGTTGTACGTCATTACGCCGACAATGTAAACACTCCTCTAAGTTTGTTTGCCCTGTTCTGCTTGAAAGCAAGTCCCTGCTTCCTGCAAACTGTTCATACAAACGCTTCAACTCGTTCCATTTAGAATCTGTGTTTGAATATGGATCTGAAGTTGGCGTGATGTTGAAGTCGGGCTGCTGGTCTCGGCTGTAGTTCCTTTATAGCATAACGTTAGGATTTTGCTTCTGGACATTAGATTTATGATTCCAACATTATAAAAGTAGGGT
>NC_136903.1:1929937-2019571 GCF_949606895.1 Notothenia rossii | reverse complement strand
TCTCTGCCTTTTATTCCTGCGTGTGTTGCGGTCACCATCAAATCAGCAGGAGAAGAAGAAAACAGCGTTAAGAGAAACTCCACAGGGAACCTTTAAGTTTGTGCGTTTAATGAATAAGGCAGAATTCCCAAAACAGTGAAAATCATGCATTTAATCCTTTTTTGTTCCTTAAATGTCATGTTGTTAGCGTTGACTCGTCCCGTGTGTTGCTGCAAAGGAGTTCGTTTTATATTTGAATATCATTAGCTTTTAAACACATGGATTTTGACTGAAAAGAGTTTGAAAGCTGTTAAAAACAACAAGAAAGTAGACCTTAAAAACATTTCCCTCACGATTATTAATTTAGATTTTGTTTCCTTTCTTCTGCAACTTTTCCAGCTAGCATTTGTTGTTCTGGCAAATTAAAAATAAAGAATTGAAGCAGAAATACAGCTAAAAATAACGTGTGAAATGCAGAATTTGGGCGCTAATTTCTCGCCTATCCAATTGAAACTCCTCTTTAAAGCTTGAGCCTCTTCATTTCTAGGAGTTGATCTAACCTGTAAAACGTTCATCTTCCTGCTCTGATCACGCGTCATGTTACATTCTGTAAAACTAACAAAAACACTTGTTCCTTTAAGAGAGGAAGCACAGCGACCCGGCAGAAAGGTAATGATAATATTTATATATCTATGTTCGGTAAATAAGTGGTGATGTTCTGCAGTGTTTGCAGAGAGCAGAGAGACTGATCTGAGGTCAGTCTCTGCTCTCTGCAGTGTTTGTGGAGAGCAGAATGACTGATCTGAGGTCAGTCTCTGCTCTCTGCAGTGTTTATGGAGAGCAGAAAGACTGATCTGAGGTCAGTCTCTGCTCTCTGCAGTGTTTGTGGAGAGCAGAAGGACTGATCTGAGGTCAGACTCTGCTCTCTGCAGTGTTTATGGAGAGCAGAAAGACTGATCTGAGGTCAGCGCTGGGGCCTCTTTTATTGAGAGAACATTTAAATAACACAGGTCTCCTCGTTATTTACACTGAAGGGAAGACAACGGGATTAAAAGTTGATCGCTTTCCCAGTTGAGGCGGCGATGTTCGCTTCTCTGAAGGCCTCCGACACCGTCTGAGGAGGAGGAGGAGGAACAAAAATGTCAGTAATTTTTATAATTTGATGACTGTACAGATATCTATTATGGTGTGTTTGATATTATGGTGTGTGTGTGTGTGTGTGTGTGTGTGTGTGTGTGTGTGTGTGTGTGTGTGTGCGTGTGTGTGTGTGTGTGTGTAACGTACAGGATGTGCGTGGCAGACTCTGGCGATGTCCTCACAGGAAGCTCCGTACTCCATAGCCAGGCAAGCTTCATTAATAATCTCTCCTGCCCCCTGGTGGGAGCACACAGTATTACATCACATTAAAATACATTTACTGGAGCTTTTATTCACAGAGACCTAAATCAACTATAGATCTTCTGCAGATTGTGCTTCACTCTACTGTCACAGAACAAAATGCTCTCACCGTCCCCACGATGTGAGCTCCCAGCATCCTGTCCGTCTCCTTGTGGCTGAGGATCTTCACCATGCCGTCAGTGTCGTTGTTGGTCTTCGCTCGGCTGTTAGCGGCGAAGGGGAATTTTCCCACTTTGTATGGGACGCCCTGAAGAGGAAGAGGAGGAAGAGAGGTTAAAAAACACTGCTGGACTCGAGGCAGTAAAACCCTGAGATATATATGTAAGAGTTAACAGAGTGGTCCTAAAAACACTTCCTTTATAGCCCAACATTAGCCTCCTTTAGCTTAGCGGTGGTGACGTGAAGTCATGTGACCGTGCTGTAGTTCCTTTATAGCCCAACATTAGCCTCCTTTAGCTTAGCGGTGGTGACGTGAAGTCATGTGACCGTGCTGTAGTTCCTTTATAGCCCAACATTAGCCTCCTTTAGCTTAGCGGTGGTGACGTGAAGTCATGTGACCGTGCTGTAGTTCCTTTATAGCCCAACATTAGTCTCCTTTAGCTTAGCGGTGGTGACGTGAAGTCATGTGACCGTGCTGTAGTTCCTTTATAGCCCAACATTAGCCACCTTTAGCTTAGCGGTGGTGACGTGAAGTCATGTGACCGTGCTGTAGTTCCTTTATAGCCCAACATTAGCCTCCTTTAGCTTAGCGGTGGTGACGTGAAGTCATGTGACCGTGCTGTAGTTCCTTTATACCCCAACATTAGCCACCTTTAGCTTAGCGGTGGTGACGTGAAGTCATGTGACCGTGCTGTAGTTCCTTTATAGCCCAACATTAGCCTCCTTTAGCTTAGCGGTGGTGACGTGAAGTCATCTGACCGTGCTGTAGTTCCTTTATAGCCCAACATTAGTCTCCTTTAGCTTAGCGGTGGTGAGGTGAAGTCATCTGACCGTGCTGTAGTTCCTTTATAGCCCAACATTAGCCACCTTTAGCTTAGCGGTGGTGACGTGAAGTCATGTGACCGTGCTGTAGTTCCTTTATAGCCCAACATTAGCCTCCTTTAGCTTAGCGGTGGTGACGTGAAGTCATGTGACCGTGCTGTAGTTCCTTTATACCCCAACATTAGCCTCCTTTAGCTTAGCGGTGGTGACGTGAAGTCATGTGACCGTGCTGTAGTTCCTTTATAGCCCAACATTAGCCTCCTTTAGCTTAGCGGTGGTGACGTGAAGTCATGTGACCGTGCTGTAGTTCCTTTATAGCCCAACATTAGCCTCCTTTAGCTTAGCGGTGGTGACGTGAAGTCATGTGACCGTGCTGTAGTTCCTTTATAGCCCAACATTAGTCTCCTTTAGCTTAGCGGTGGTGAGGTGAAGTCATGTGACCGTGCTGTAGTTCCTTTATAGCCCAACATTAGCCACCTTTAGCTTAGCGGTGGTGACGTGAAGTCATGTGACCGTGCTGTAGTTCCTTTATAGCCCAACATTAGCCTCCTTTAGCTTAGCGGTGGTGACGTGAAGTCATGTGACCGTGCTGTAGTTCCTTTATACCCCAACATTAGCCTCCTTTAGCTTAGCGGTGGTGACGTGAAGTCATGTGACCGTGCTGTAGTTCCTTTATAGCCTAACATTAGCCACCTTTAGCTTAGCGGTGGAGACGTGAAGTCATGTGACCGTGCTGTAGTTCCTTTATACCCCAACATTAGCCTCCTTTAGCTTAGCGGTGGTGACGTGAAGTCATGTGACCGTGCTGTAGTTCCTTTATAGCCCAACATTAGCCTCCTTTAGCTTAGCAGTGGAGACGTGAAGTCATGTGACCGTGCTGTAGTTCCTTTATAGCCCAACATTAGCCTCCTTTAGCTTAGCAGTGGAGACGTGAAGTCATGTGACCGTGCTGTAGTTCCTTTATAGCCCAACATTAGCCTCCTTTAGCTTAGCAGTGGAGACGTGAAGTCATGTGACCGTGCTGTAGTTCCTTTATAGCCCAACATTAGCTTTTTACTTCAGAAATCATAAAGTGGTGTTAGTATGTGTGGAGATTATCCTGCTGAGCTGAACGTGTAAGTATCATAAGCGATGATGCCTTCAGGGTCCATCACTACTGATATTTCTCCCAGTTCTTCCCCCTCACCTCCTCTTTGAGTTGCTCCTCAGTCTTGCCCACCCAGGCCACCTCGGGGTGGGTGTAGATGACGGAGGGGACGCAGTTGTAGTCGATGTGCACGGCTCCGCCCGCCATGCCCTCCACGCAGATGATGCCCTCATCCTCTGCTTTGTGGGCCAACATCGGGCCGGCGATCACATCCCCGATCGCAAAAATACTGAGAGAGAAAGAAAGAAAGAAAGAAACAGAGAGAGAGAGACAGGAGAAAGCTAAATGTTTTAATATCCTCAATTCTGACTTTTTCCTTTCAGAATCTCTTTACACAGAGGGGACACATGTTTATGTATAAAAACATTCAAATGTGCCTTTTGCTTGATAGGAGACCTTTAAATAACACGTAGATATAGGGTACCTGGGCACGCTGGTCTGGAAGCGCCCGTTGACGGGGATTCTTCCTCTGTTGTCCAGCTCGATGCCCACAGAGTCCAGGCCGAGGCTCTGAGTGAACGGCCGTCTGCCGACACACACCAGCAGCACGTCGCAGGTCAGGGTCTGGTTCTTCCCTCCAGCTGCTGCCTCCACTCTGAAACACACACAGGGTCACAACGTGGCTGTGTTGGGAACCTTCCAGAGAGAAATAAGTGAAGTTCGATGTCTGTTCCCTGAAATCCTGACTTTTTCACAACATTCTGACTTTTTTTTTATAAATCACACTTTTCCGAAAATCTCAATTTAAATTTTTTCACAAAATCTAAAAATTCTGACTTTTTGAAGAAATGTTTTCTGTATATTGACCTCTGTCTTCTGTCAGTGAGAGTTATTATAAAATGTCCACATATCAGATTTTACTGTCATATGTCATCCTGCAGTCACCATCCCATCCCCTCAGTGCAGCTGAGAATGATCCCATATGCAATTCTTCACAAAAGCTGCTGGTTCTAAACCGGGAAGAACTAAGACAAAGCACGTGAACAGGAAGTGGGAAAAGGGGGCGGGGCTACAGAAAGAGTTGGACTCACGCCACGTCGATCTTGCCGTCGGGCCGGCGCGTGGCGCCCATCACTTTCGTGCTGAGTTTGAACTTCAGGCCCTGTTTCTGCAGAATCCTCTGGAAGGTCTTAGACATCTCCATATCGATCCCCATGCCTCCAACGTGGCCCAGAAACTCCACCGCCGTCACTTTAGAGCCCAGACGCTGCCACACTGACCCCTGCAGGGCGGGAGGGGAACACACAGAGTCAGGGAGGGGTACACACAGAGTCAGGGAGGGGAACACACAGAGTCAGGGAGGGGAACACACAGAGTCAGGGAGGGGAACACACAGAGTCAGGGAGGGAGGGGAACACACAGAGTCAGGGAGGGGAACACACAGAGTCAGGGAGGGAGGGGAACACACAGAGTCAGGGAGGGAGGGGAACACACAGAGTCAGGGAGGGGAACACACAGAGTCAGGGAGGGAGGGGAACACACAGAGTCAGGGAGGGAGGGGAACACACAGAGTCAGGGAGGGGAACACACAGAGTCAGGGAGGGAGGGGAACACACAGAGTCAGGGAGGGGAACACACAGAGTCAGGGAGGGGAACACACAGAGTCAGGGAGGGGAACACACAGAGTCAGGGAGGGGAACACACAGAGTCAGGGAGGGGAACACACAGAGTCAGGGAGGGGAACACACAGAGAGTCAGGGAGGGGAACACAGAGAGAGTCAGGGAGGGGAACACACAGAGAGTCAGGGAGGGGAACACACAGAGAGTCAGGGAGGGGAACACAGAGAGAGTCAAAACCTCAGATTCTTCTGAAAAAAGTCAGATTTATGTTGAAACGTCTGTTTTTCGTCTAATTTTGTTTTATAAGTCAGATTTTTTTTAAATAAATCTGAATCTTTGGCTAAAAGTCATAATTTTAAGGAAAAAGTCATAATTTAGAGATTTTTAGAAAATCAATTCTGTTTTCAAAAAGTCAGTATTTTTTTTAATTAAGTCGTTCATGAGAACACATTAGATCGTGCATCCTGATGTCCGAAACACGAGGATTAAACGCCTGCGAGGTTATCCACTCCTTTTATTGATGCCCGTATGTTTTTCTGACAAATTGCAAAAAGGAGCTAAAATACGTTTTGGGCACGTTAATAATAATTTAACCTACTTTTGGCTCCTTGTGTATTCCACAGAGCAAAAGTTGTCCTTTCTCGTAAAATGTGCTACATTTGTACGATTTCTTCCTGGTTTTCCCTATACGTTATAAAAGCACCGATAAAAGCTCTAAAATGCTTAGAGAATTGTTTGTGTCTGTTTTTCGGCTCAGATTTGAAGTTTTTTCTCAGTTTAATAAGGAGGCGCTAACCAGCTCCACTCCGATGACTCCGGCTCCGATCACGATCATCTCCTCGGGAACTTTGTTCAGAGACAACGCTCCCGTCGACGACACCACGGTCTCCTCATCGATCTAAAGTCAAACAGGGGAATAAAAAAACACACAAAACTGTCAAACATGCTTTCAGTTTCTCACTTTCCTTTCAGGGAGATTTTGCTTTCTGCTGGTCCAAAATACAAATCTACTTCACAAAGCTCCACTGATCGATCAAGCGTACCAGTATCCCGGGGAAAGGCGTGACCTCGGAGCCGGTGGCGATCAGGATGTTTTTGGAGTTGATGACCTGCTCGGTGCCGTCAGCCGTCACCGCCGTCACCTGGTTTTTCCCCGAAATCCGCCCATATCCGTTCACATGGGTCACCTGACGGAGAGAAGAGAACTTATCTGTATTGTCATCAAACAAAGTACAACGACATGTCTTTGGAAACTCTCACTGCAGTAAAAAATAGACACAAATAAATAAGAGTAGAAAAACGGAAGAGCGGTTATTAAAGGACTATATTCATCCCAAAAAGGAACACTACAGCGGGACAATACGCTGATGCTAAGGAAATATAGACATTTGGTTGCGGTCATCTTCGTACGATACGATAACACTTTGTCAGATCAAGTCTGACATGTTTCCTTGCATCACAGCAGAGCCATTTGCAACATCAACAAGGACTAACATCAACAAGGACTAACATCAACAAGGACTAACATCAACAAGGACTAACACCAACGAGGACTAACATCAACGAGGACTAACATCAACGAGGACTAACACCAACAAGGACTAACATCAACACAGACTAACATCAACGAGGACTAACACCAACGAGGACTAACACCAACAAGGACTAACATCAACAAGGACTAACACCAACAAGGACTAACATCAACACAGACTAACATCAAAAAGGACTAACATCAACAAGGACTAACATCAACAAGGACTAACACCAACAAGGACTAACATCAACAAGGACTAACACCAACAAGAACTAACATCAACACAGACTAACATCAACGAGGACTAACATCAACAAGGACTAACATCAACGAGGACTAACATCAACGAGGACTAACATCAACGAGGACTAACACCAACAAGGACTAACATCAACAAGGACTAACATCAACGAGGACTAACATCAACGAGGACTAACATCAACAAGGACTAACATCAACGAGGACTAACATCAACGAGGACTAACATCAACGAGGACTAACATCAACGAGGACTAACATCAACGAGGACTAACATCAACGAGGACTAACACCAACGAGGACTAACACCAACAAGGACTAACATCAACAAGGACTAACATCAACACGGACTAACATCAACACAGACTAACATCAACGAGGACTAACATCAACGAGGACTAACATCAACGAGGACTAACATCAACGAGGACTAACATCAACAAGGACTAACATCAACAAGGACTAACATCAACAAGGACTAACACCAACAAGGACTAACATCAACAAGGACTAAAATCAACAAGGACTAACATCAACAAGGACTAACATCAACAAAGACTAACATCAACAAGGACTAACATCAACACGGACAAACATCAACAAGGACTAACATCAACAAGGACTAACATCAACACGGACTAACACCAACAAGGACTAACACCAACAAGGACTAACACCAACGAGGACTAACACCAACGAGGACTAACACCAACGAGGACTAACACCAACGAGGACTAACACCAACGAGGACTAACACCAACGAGGACTAACATCAACAAGGACTAACATCAACACGGACTAACACCAACAAGGACTAACACCAACAAGGACTAACACCAACAAGGACTAACACCAACGAGGACTAACACCAACAAGGACTAACATCAACGAGGACTAACACCAACAAGGACTAACACCAACACGGACTAACACCAACACGGACTAACATCAACAAGGACTAACATCAACAAGGACTAACATCAACAAGGACTAACATCAACACGGACTAACACCAAAGAGGACTAACATCAACACGGACTAACATCAACACGGACTAACATCAACAAGGACTAACATCAACAAGGACTAACATCAACAAGGACTAACACCAACAAGGACTAACATCAACAAGGACTAACATCAACAAGGACTAACATCAACAAGGACTAACATCAACAAGGACTAACATCAACGAGGACTAACATCAACGAGGACTAACATCAACAAGGACTAACATCAACAAGGACTAACATCAACAAGGACTAACATCAACAAGGACTAACACCAACAAGGACTAACACCAACAAGGACTAACATCAACAAGGACTAACATCAACGAGGACTAACATCAACAAGGACTAACATCAACACGGACTAACACCAACAAGGACTAACACCAACAAGGACTAACACCAACAAGGACTAACATCAACAAGGACTAACATCAACGAGGACTAACATCAACAAGGACTAACATCAACACGGACTAACATCAACACGGACTAACACCAACAAGGACTAACACCAACGAGGACTAACATCAACGAGGACTAACACCAACAAGGACTAACACCAACACGGACTAACATCAACACGGACTAACATCAACAAGGACTAACATCAACAAGGACTAACATCAACAAGGACTAACATCAACACGGACTAACACCAAAGAGGACTAACATCAACACGGACTAACATCAACACGGACTAACATCAACAAGGACTAACATCAACAAGGACTAACATCAACAAGGACTAACACCAACAAGGACTAACATCAACACGGACTAACATCAACAAGGACTAACACCAACAAGGACTAACACCAACAAGGACTAACACCAACACGGACTAACACCAACAAGGACTAACACCAACAAGGACTAACATCAACAAGGACTAACACCAACAAGGACTAACACCAACAAGGACTAACATCAACAAGGACTAACATCAACAAGGACTAACATCAACACAGACTAACATCAACAAGGACTAACACCAACAAGGACTAACATCAACAAGGACGAACATCAACAAGGACTAACACCAACAAGGACTAACATCAACAAGGACTAACATCAACAAGGACTAACATCAACAAGGACTAACACCAACAAGGACAAACACCAACAAGGACTAACATCAACAAGGACTAACATCAACAAGGACTAACACCAACAAGGACTAACACCAACAAGGACTAACATCAACAAGGACTAACATCAACAAGGACTAACATCAACAAGGACTAACACCAACAAGGACTAACACCAACAAGGACTAACATCAACAAGGACTAACATCAACAAGGACTAACATCAACAAGGACTAACATCAACAAGGACTAACACCAACAAGGACTAACACCAACAAGGACTAACATCAACAAGGACTAACATCAACAAGGACTAACATCAACAAGGACTAACACCAACAAGGACTAACACCAACAAGGACTAACATCAACAAGGACTAACATCAACAAGGACTAACATCAACAAGGACTAACATCAACAAGGACTAACACCAACAAGGACTAACATCAACAAGGACTAACACCAACAAGGACTAACACCAACAAGGACTAACATCAACAAGGACTAACATCAACAAGGACTAACACCAACAAGGACTAACACCAACAAGGACTAACATCAACAAGGACTAACATCAACAAGGACTAACATCAACAAGGACTAACACCAACAAGGACTAACACCAACAAGGACTAACACCAACAAGGACTAACATCAACAAGGACTAACACCAACAAGGACTAACACCAACAAGGACTAACATCAACAAGGACTAACACCAACAAGGACTAACATCAACAAGGACTAACACCAACAAGGACTAACACCAACAAGGACTAACACCAACAAGGACTAACATCAACAAGGACTAACACCAACAAGGACTAACACCAACAAGGACTAACACCAACAAGGACTAACACCAACAAGGACTAACACCAACAAGGACTAACACCAACAAGGACTAACATCAACAAGGACTAACACCAACAAGGACTAACACCAACAAGGACTAACACCAACAAGGACTAACATCAACAAGGACTAACACCAACAAGGACTAACACCAACAAGGACTAACATCAACAAGGACTAACACCAACAAGGACTAACACCAACAAGGACTAACACCAACAAGGACTAACATCAACACAGACTAACATCAACAAGGACTAACACCAACAAGGACTAACATCAACAAGGACTAACACCAACAAGGACTAACATCAACAAGGACTAACATCAACACAGACTAACATCAACAAGGACTAACACCAACAAGGACTAACACCAACAAGGACTAACATCAACACAGACTAACATCAACAAGGACTAACATCAACACGGACTAACACCAACAAGGACTAACATCAACAAGGACTAACACCAACAAGGACTAACATCAACAAGGACTAACATCAACACAGACTAACATCAACAAGGACTAACATCAACACGGACTAACACCAACAAGGACTAACATCAACAAGGACTAACATCAACAAGGACTAACATCAACAAGGACTAACATCAACAAGGACTAACACCAACAAGGACTAACATCAACAAGGACTAACATCAACACAGACTAACATCAGCAAGGACTAACACCAACAAGGACTAACACCAACAAGGGCTAACACCAACAAGGACTAACATCAACAAGGACTAACATCAACAAGGACTAACATCAACAAGGACTAACATCAACAAGGACTAACACCAACAAGGACTAACATCAACAAGGACTAACATCAACAAGGACTAACACCAACAAGGACTAACACCAACAAGGACTAACATCAACAAGGACTAACATCAACAAGGACTAACATCAACAAGGACTAACATCAACAAGGACTAACATCAACAAGGACTAACACCAACAAGGACTAACATCAACAAGGACTAACATCAACAAGGACTAACATCAACAAGGACTAACATCAACAAGGACTAACACCAACAAGGACTAACATCAACAAGGACTAACATCAACACGGACTAACATCAACACAGACTAACATCAACAAGGACTAACATCAACAAGGACTAACATCAACAAGGACTAACATCAACAAGGACTAACACCAACAAGGACTAACATCAACAAGGACTAACATCAACAAGGACTAACATCAACAAGGACTAACATCAACAAGGACTAACACCAACAAGGACTAACATCAACAAGGACTAACATCAACAAGGACTAACATCAACAAAGACTAACATCAACAAGGACTAACATCAACAAGGACTAACATCAACAAGGACTAACACCAACAAGGACTAACACCAACAAGGACTAACATCAACAAGGACTAACACCAACAAGGACTAACATCAACGAGGACTAACACCAACAAGGACTAACACCAACAAGGACTAACACCAACAAGGACTAACATCAACAAGGACTAACATCAACAAGGACTAACATCAACAAGGACTAACACCAACAAGGACTAACATCAACAAGGACTAACATCAACAAGGACTAACACCAACAAGGACTAACATCAACAAGGACTAACATCAACAAGGACTAACATCAACAAGGACTAACACCAACAAGGACTAACATCAACAAGGACTAACACCAACAAGGACTAACATCAACAAGGACTAACACCAACGAGGACTAACATCAACGAGGACTAACACCAACAAGGACTAACACCAACAAGGACTAACATCAACAAGGACTAACATCAACAAGGACTAACATCAACAAGGACTAACATCAACAAGGACTAACATCAACAAGGACTAACATCAACAAGGACTAACATCAACAAGGACTAACACCAACAAGGACTAACATCAACAAGGACTAACATCAACACAGACTAACATCAACAAGGACTAACACCAACAAGGACTAACACCAACAAGGACTAACACCAACAAGGACTAACATCAACAAGGACTAACATCAACACAGACTAACATCAACAAGGACTAACACCAACAAGGACTAACATCAACAAGGTGCTCCGTGCAGACGGGGCAGCTGGTAACGGCGGTGTGTACAACGGGATTGTGCCACAACTTCCGGCGTGAGTTCCAGGCGCGTGCTCCACTAGCGCCCACACACCCCCTCCCGTCGACGTTCTATACCACACAGTTATTTATTTATACTGTTTTATTTATTTGACAATTTTATTAACAAAATATTCCCTTTAAAGTTGGTGTTTTAATCATTCGACCTTTATTAATTATTAGGTTTTTTATTATTATAGGTATTTATATGTTATCCTATTTATTTAGGACATGTATATATGTGTTACCGCTGCGTCTCTCAAAGTGTGTCACTGTTAGATCTGGTGTTTTATTTTGTTGTTTTTTTGCTGCAGGTAAAACTCTGGTTTTCTGTTGCATGAAAAATGCTACCGAAATAAACCGTATTATTATTTATTGCTTTAATACTAAGTTTCCTTTGTGTTATGCAAAGAAGGAAAGGAGTGTCATGTGTGCAAAGTGGGCAGCGAGTCTGGCTAGATGGTCAGACTCTTGATAAGATGAGTGAACAACAGTTGGCGGGGAAGTGGAGTCTGACCTTGTTCTGTTTGAAGAGATGAGCGATTCCTCCGGTCAGAGCTTTGACCGCTCCGCTCTTCTGAGCCATCATCTTCTCCAGGTTCAACGTGAGGCCTGCAACTGAACGCAGCACAACATGTTCATTAATGCATTTCAATTAGCAGTCCAAAGGTCAGGGTATAGGCTGTGGCTCAGTGGGTTAGTGCGCTGATCTTTTGGATAATATAAATACTCATTTCCCACAGTTTGTATCTTTTATATAATGTCCATTTGTTTGATATTCTCTCTAATTAGTCAAACAAACCAACCATTTAAAATATAGACTGTTCGTTTCTTTGTAAGGGGGTAAACCTACACATTCGGAAAGGGATCAAATACTTATTTCCTCCACTGTCGGTTGCTTTGGGAAAAGGCGTCTAACAGTCTAATGTACACTCATTCTTAAAGCCATTCAACTTGAACGTATGTGTTTACATTTGAATTAAAAGCCGTGTGTAGTTCAATGGAAAGACACGTTATTGGCTGATAATGACTTTTGACTAGATATTAACTTTATTCACTTAATTTAAAGAGGTCACATATTCAAGATGTGCCGAGTCTTAAAATCATAATTCGTTTTCTATTCAAATGGAAAAAAAACGTAGTTTATTGGCTAATTATCAATTATTATTTTTGTGAATAATAAATATACAATATCTTACATCGTAATAAAGTCATTAGTATGAGATTTTTGTAAAACATGATGATCATATCGTGAAAACACAACTCTACTAGAAAAATACTGAACGATCAAATCTATCAAATGAGCAAAAACCAAAACAGTGAATTGGTTACAGCTAAATCATCCGTCTTCCTATTTAGTGATTTAATCATTGTATTCATACTTCATTCATATTCTGAAGCTCTGGGCTTATGTCTGAAAAACAAGACGTTTATAGACTTTAGCTAAGGGAGAGTGTAATGGACATTTTCCACACTTTTATAGCAGTGTTCATTTTAGTCTTTAGACGAAAAATGTTATTAGTTTGAGTCACATTTTAGTCCTTTTTATCCTTCATAGTTTTAGTCTCGTTTTAGTCGATAAAAATCATTTCATTTTAGTCAACTTTTAGTCAAAAATGTTCTGTCTTTAAACCAATTCAGTTCGGAAAATACAGGAATCTGAAATCTGAATCAAGGTGACAGCATCAAGTGTTGAAATTCCTAAAGTAACATTTCACTCTCTTAACACTTTACTTGTGTAATATCTAGGGATGGGTATCGTTAAGGTTTTTAACAGTTCTACTACTCTTAAAAATCAGTGTGCACGCCGCTGCAGCGTGTCTGTTAGGCCCCTCTCCCCGCACAGAGAGAGGCCCCGCCCCCCACACACAGAGAGAGAGAGGCCGCGCGCCCCACACACACAGAGAGAGAGAGGCCCCGCCCCCACACACACAGAGAGAGAGGCCCCGCCCCCCCCCACACACACAGAGAGAGAGGCCGCGCCCCCCACACACAGAGAGAGAGAGGCCCCGCTCCCACACACACACAGAGAGAGAGGCCCCGCCCCCACACACACAGAGAGAGAGGCCCCGCCCCCCGCACACAGAGAGAGAGATGCCCCACCCCCCACACAAAGAGAGAGAGAGGCCCCGCCCCCCACACACAGAGAGAGAGAGAGAGAGAGGCCCCGCCCTCCACACAAAGAGAGAGAGAGAGAGGCCCCGCCCCCCACACACAGAGAGAGGCCCTGCCCCCCACAGAGAGAGAGAGAGGCCCCGCCCCCCACAGAGAGAGAGGCCCCGCCCCCCACACACAGAGAGAGGCCCTGCCCCCCACAGAGAGAGAGAGAGAGAGAGGCCCCGCCCCCCACAGAGAGAGAGAGAGAGAGGCCCCGCCCCCCACACACAGAGACACAGGGAGATCGCTCTTGGAATATAATGATATTGCAAGTTAGAAACGTAAGATGCATTTTGACAGACGAGACGGACCCTTGGGGGAAATACCCTGCACTTTGAAAGTCCGATAGTCCACCATTAACACCTTAGTCCCGTCTCGTCAACGAAACTAAATATACATTCCGTCATAGTTTTTATTATCAAGAATCTATTTTTAGCTCGTCATCTTCTCGTCTTAGTCGGGTAAAAAAGATCGTTAACGAACATTTTTCGTCATTGCTTTCGTTGACGAAATGAACACTGTTTTATAGACAACACCATCTGAAAGCTTCCTCGGGGTTAAACTGAAATATTTTAAACATGTTGGTGAGGTTTCTTACTTTCGATGCCTCTGCTCTCAAAGTCCTTGCCGTGAGCCATGTGGTACAGATAGGAGTTATTCAGCAGAGCCTGCGAACACAACACATCCATTAAGGAACTTTTTCATCATATTTATTTATTTATTCTGTCGTTCGATGCATCTTATAAGTGTGCGTATAACTCTCCCAGACTTCCAGGTGTGCTTTAACGGATACTTCCTGTTTTTGCTGCAGCGTTACGTGGATCTCAGAGCACAGATTAAACATTTAAATGGGAATAAAGTCAGTGTGTTACCTTGGAGGGGATGCAGCCCACGTTCAGACAGGTTCCTCCCAGCGTGGCATTTTTCTCCACACAGACTGTCTGTCAGAGGGAGAGGCGCGGTACAAGAGATTTAATACATTTAATAGGTAGGTAGGTAGGTGGGTAGGTAGGTAGGTGGGTGGGTAGGTAGGTAGGTAAGTGGGTGGGTAGGTAGGTGGGTAGGTAGGTAAGTGGGTGGGTAGGTAGGTGGGTAGGTAGGTAGGTGGGTGGGTAGGTAGGTAGGTAGGTAAGTGGGTGGGTAGGTAGGTAGGTAGGTGGGTGGGTAGGTAGGTAGGTAAGTGGGTAGGTAGGTAGGTAGGTAGGTAGGTAGGTGGGTAGGTAGGTAGGTAGGTAGGTGGGTAGGTAGGTGGGTAGGTGGGTAAGTAGGTGGGTAGGTAGGTAGGTAGGTAGGTAGGTAGGTGGGTAGGTGGGTAGGTAGGTAGGTAGGTAGGTAGGTAGGTAGGTAGGTAGGTGGGTAGGTGGGTAGGTAGGTAGGTAGGTAGGTGGGTGGGTGGGTGGGTGGGTAGGTGGGTAGGTGGGTAGGTGGGTGGGTAGGTGGGTAGGTGGGTAGGTAGGTAGGTAGGTGGGAGGTGGGTAGGTGGGTAGGTAGGTAGGTAGGTAGGTGGGTGGGTGGGTAGGTGGGTAGGTAGGTAGGTAGGTAGGTAGGTAGGTGGGTAGGTGGGTAGGTGGGTAGGTAGGTAGGACTGACTTGTTGTTTTTTTGAAGGACCAATGTTCTCATTCTG
Organism: Notothenia rossii; assembly: GCF_949606895.1. NCBI lineage: Eukaryota > Metazoa > Chordata > Actinopteri > Perciformes > Nototheniidae > Notothenia > Notothenia rossii. The sequence continues at coordinate 2,003,841 of NC_136903.1, read as the reverse complement.
ACGGTAACAGACGTGGTGTTTGTTTTCTTTTTACCTTGAAGCCGAGCTGTGCAGCTTTGATGGCGGCGACGTATCCTCCGGGCCCTGAACCCACCACCGTGACGTCTGCATCGACTACAGAAACACAGAAGCTCTCATCAATAATCTGTAACATCACATAACAAAACAGGCTCTGATGTGATTGGTCAACAGCTCAGAGATGTCCCGCCCCTTAGCCTATCAGGTACAATGTGTTGGAGCATGAGTGATGTAAGATAAGACTTACTTTAAGATATTTATTTGCAGACGATAAGTCATTTATTTGTGTTTAATAGATTAAAGTCAATGAAAACTACTTTATAAAGATAAAGACGTATCCATGACTTATTCCTTTACAGAACGACTCACAGAAATCTAGTACATTTTAGACCTTTTTATACACAGAAACAAATCCAAGACGGATGAATAATGGACATTTCTGTTACAAAAAACGGATGAATAGTGATTCTGATCAAAAGAAACTCCCCAGGCGCTGGCACGTTGACAAGCAAACATGTTTAATGTTACAATTTGTGAAATGTTTGCGTTGCAGCGGGATGAAAAGCCGAGGCATTGCACATAAAACAGGGTTCAAACACTTTCCTTGATTGCTGATTGGCTAATGGTTACACAATACAAAACATTGTTATGACATCATAAAGTGGCCAAAATCTGATCAGCTCATTTTCAGACAGGTTTTTATAGAAATGGATCAAAAAGAGAGAGAATCTTTGTTCCTGAAACTTTCAGAGTCTCTTTCCACAGAGGGGACACATGTTGATGTAGAAGAGACATGGAGAAGAGGAGACACATGTTGATGTAGAAGAGACATGAAGAAGAGGGGACACATGTTGATGTAGAGACATGAAGAAGAGGGGACACATGTTGATGTAGAAGAGACATGAAGAAGAGGGGACACATGTTGATGTAGAAGAGACATGAAGAAGAGGGGACACATGTTGATGTAGAAGAGACATGAAGAAGAGGAGACACATGTTGATGTAGAAGAGACATGAAGAAGAGGGGACACATGTTGATGTAGAGACATGAAGAAGAGGGGACACATGTTGATGTAGAAGAGACATGAAGAAGAGGGGACACATGTTGATGTAGAAGAGACATGAAGAAGAGGGGACACATGTTGATGTAGAAGAGACATGAAGAAGAGGGGACACATGTTGATGTAGAAGAGACATGAAGAAGAGGGGACACATGTTGATGTAGAAGAGACATGGAGAAGAGGGGACACATGTTGATGTAGAAGAGACATGAAGAAGAGGGGACACATGATGATGTAGAAGAGACATGAAGAAGAGGGGACACATGTTGATGTAGAAGAGACATGGAGAAGAGGGGACACATGTTGATGTAGAAGAGACATGAAGAAGAGGGGACACATGTTGATGTAGAAGAGACATGGAGAAGAGGGGACACATGTTGATGTAGAAGAGACATGGAGGAAGAGGGGACACATGTTGATGTAGAAGAGACATGAAGAAGAGGGGACACATGTTGATGAAGAAGAGACAAGAAGAAGAGGGGACACATGTTGATGTAGAAGAGACATGAAGAAGAGGGGACACATGTTGATGTAGAAGAGACATGGAGAAGAGGGGACACATGTTGATGTAGAAGAGACATGGAGGAAGAGGGGACACATGTTGATGTAGAAGAGACATGAAGAAGAGGGGACACATGTTGATGTAGAAGAGACATGAAGAAGAGGGGACACATGTTGATGTAGAAGAGACATGGAGAAGAGGGGACACATGTTGATGTAGAAGAGACATGAGGAAGAGGGGACACATGTTGATGTAGAAGAGACATGAAGAAGAGGGGACACATGTTGATGTAGAAGAGACATGAAGAAGAGGGGACACATGTTGATGTAGAAGAGACATGGAGAAGAGGGGAGGGGACACATGTTGATGTAGAAGAGACATGAAGAAGAGGGGACACATGTTGATGTAGAAGAGACATGAAGAAGAGGGGACACATGTTGATGTAGAAGAGACATGAAGAAGAGGGGACACATGTTGATGTAGAAGAGACATGGAGAAGAGGGGACACATGTTGATGTAGAAGAGACATTGAGGAAGAGGGGACACATGTTGATGTAGAAGAGACATGAAGAAGAGGGGACACATGTTGATGTAGAAGAGACATGAAGAAGAGGGGACACATGTTGATGTAGAACAGACATGGAGGAAGAGGGGACACATGTTGATGTAGAAGAGACATGAAGAAGAGGGGACACATGTTGATGTAGAAGAGACATGGAGAAGAGGGGACACATGTTGATGTAGAAGAGACATGAAGAAGAGGGGACACATGTTGATGTAGAAGAGACATGGAGAAGAGGGGACACATGTTGATGTAGAAGAGACATGGAGAAGAGGGGAGGGGACACATGTTGATGTAGAAGAGACATGAAGAAGAGGGGACACATGTTGATGTAGAAGAGACATGAAGAAGAGGGGACACATGTTGATGTAGAAGAGACATGAAGAAGAGGGGACACATGTTGATGTAGAAGAGACATGAAGAAGAGGGGACACATGTTGATGTAGAAGAGACATGAAGAAGAGGGGACACATGTTGATGTAGAAGAGACATGAAGAAGAGGGGACACATGTTGATGTAGAAGAGACATGAAGAAGAGGGGACACATGTTGATGTAGAAGAGACATGAAGAAGAGGGGACACATGTTGATGTAGAAGAGACATGAAGAAGAGGGGACACATGTTGATGTAGAAGAGACATGGAGAAGAGGGGAGGGGACACATGTTGATGTAGAAGAGACATGAAGAAGAGGGGACACATGTTGATGTAGAAGAGACATGAAGAAGAGGGGACACATGTTGATGTAGAAGAGACATGAAGAAGAGGGGACACATGTTGATGTAGAAGAGACATGGAGAAGAGGGGACACATGTTGATGTAGAAGAGACATTGAGGAAGAGGGGACACATGTTGATGTAGAAGAGACATGAAGAAGAGGGGACACATGTTGATGTAGAAGAGACATGAAGAAGAGGGGACACATGTTGATGTAGGAGAGACATGAAGAAGAGGGGACACATGTTGATGTAGAAGAGACATGAGAAGAGGGGACACATGTTGATGTAGAAGAGACATGAAGAAGAGGGGACACATGTTGATGTAGAAGAGACATGAAGAAGAGGGGACACATGTTGATGTAGAAGAGACATAAAGAAGAGGGGACACATATTGATGTAGAAGAGACATGGAGAAGAGGGGACACATGTTGATGTAGAAGAGACATAAAGAAGAGGGGACACATGTTGATGTAGAAGAGACATAAAGAAGAGGGGACACATATTGATGTAGAAGAGACATGGAGAAGAGGAGACACATGTTGATGTAGAAGAGACATGGAGAAGAGGGGACACATGTTGATGTAGAAGAGACATGGAGAAGAGGGGACACATGTTGATGTAGAAGAGACATGGAGAAGAGGGGACACATGTTGATGTAGAAGAGACATGGAGAAGAGGGGACACATGTTGATGTAGAAGAGACATGAAGAAGAGGGGACACATGTTGATGTAGAAGAGACATGAAGAAGAGGGGACACATGTTGATGTAGAAGAGACATGAAGAAGAGGGGACACATGTTGATGTAGAAGAGACATGAAGAAGAGGGGACACATGTTGATGTAGAGGAGACATGAAGAAGAGGGGACACATGTTGATGTAGAAGAGACATGAAGAAGAGGGGACACATGTCGATGTAGAAGAGACACGAAGAAGAGGGGACACATGTTGATGTAGAAGAGACACGAAGAAGAGGGGACACATGTTGATGTAGAAGAGACATGGAGAAGAGGGGACACATGTTGATGTAGAAGAGACATGAAGAAGAGGGGACACATGTTGATGTAGAAGAGACATGAAGAAGAGGGGACACATGTTGATGTAGAAGAGACATAAAGAAGAGGGGACACATGTTGATGTAGAAGAGACATGAAGAAGAGGGGACACATGTTGATGTAGAAGAGACATGAAGAAGAGGGGACACATGTTGATGTAGAAGAGACATGGAGAAGAGGGGACACATGTTGATGTAGAAGAGACATGAAGAAGAGGGGACACATGTTGATGTAGAAGAGACATGAAGAAGAGGGGACACATGTTGATGTAGAAGAGACATGAAGAAGAGGGGACACATGTTGATGTAGAAGAGACATGAAGAAGAGGGGACACATGTTGATGTAGAAGAGACATGAAGAAGAGGGGACACATGTTGATGTAGAACAGACATGGAGGAAGAGGGGACACATGTTGATGTAGAGAGACATGAAGAAGAGGGGACACATGTTGATGTAGAGAGACATGAAGAAGAGGGGACACATGTTGATGTAGAGAGACATGAAGAAGAGGGGACACATGTTGATGTAGAAGAGACATGAAGAAGAGGGGACACATGTTGATGTAGAAGAGACATGGAGAAGAGGGGACACATGTTGATGTAGAAGAGACATGAAGAAGAGGGGACACATGTTGATGTAGAAGAGACATGAAGAAGAGGGGACACATGTTGATGTAGAAGAGACATGGAGAAGAGGGGACACATGTTGATGTAGAAGAGACATGAAGAAGAGGGGACACATGTTGATGTAGAAGAGACATGAAGAAGAGGGGACACATGTTGATGTAGAAGAGACATGGAGAAGAGGGGACACATGTTGATGTAGAACAGACATGAAGAAGAGGGGACACATGTTGATGTAGAAGAGACATGAAGAAGAGGGGACACATGTTGATGTAGAAGAGACATGAAGAAGAGGGGACACATGTTGATGTAGAAGAGACATGGAGAAGAGGGGACACATGTTGATGTAGAAGAGACATGGAGAAGAGGGGACACATGTTGATGTAGAAGAGACATGGAGAAGAGGGGACACATGTTGATGTAGAAGAGACATGAAGAAGAGGGGACACATGTTGATGTAGAAGAGACATGAAGAAGAGGGGACACATGTTGATGTAGAAGAGACATGGAGAAGAGGGGACACATGTTGATGTAGAAGAGACATGGAGAAGAGGGGACACATGTTGATGTAGAAGAGACATAAAGAAGAGGGGACACATGTTGATGTAGAAGAGACATAAAGAAGAGGGGACACATGTTGATGTAGAAGAGACATGAAGAAGAGGGGACACATGTTGATGTAGAAGAGACATAAAGAAGAGGGGACACATGTTGATGTAGAAGAGACATGAAGAAGAGGGGACACATGTTGATGTAGAAGAGACATGAAGAAGAGGGGACACATGTTGATGTAGAAGAGACATGGAGAAGAGGGGACACATGTTGATGTAGAAGAGACATTGAGGAAGAGGGGACACATGTTGATGTAGAAGAGACATGAAGAAGAGGGGACACATGTTGATGTAGAAGAGACATGAAGAAGAGGGGACACATGTTGATGTAGAACAGACATGGAGGAAGAGGGGACACATGTTGATGTAGAGAGACATGAAGAAGAGGGGACACATGTTGATGTAGAAGAGACATGAAGAAGAGGGGACACATGTTGATGTAGAAGAGCCATGGAGAAGAGGGGACACATGTTGATGTAGAAGAGACATGAAGAAGAGGGGACACATGTTGATGTAGAAGAGACATGAAGAAGAGGGGACACATGTTGATGTAGAAGAGACATGAAGAAGAGGGGACACATGTTGATGTAGAAGAGACATGGAGAAGAGGGGACACATGTTAATGTAGAAGAGACATGAAGAAGAGGGGACACATGTTGATGTAGAAGAGACATGAAGAAGAGGGGACACATGTTGATGTAGAAGAGACATGGAGAAGAGGGGACACATGTTGATGTAGAAGAGACATGGAGAAGAGGGGACACATGTTGATGTAGAAGAGACATGAAGAAGAGGGGACACATGTTGATGTAGAAGAGACATGAAGAAGAGGGGACACATGTTGATGTAGAAGAGACATGAAGAAGAGGGGACACATGTTGATGTAGAAGAGACATGGAGAAGAGGGGACACATGTTGATGTAGAAGAGACATGGAGAAGAGGGGACACATGTTGATGTCGGTTATCTTACTTGCAGCTTTGTCGGCGTAGCTCCTGACGGACAGCGCTGTCGCTCCGTGCAGTCTGCAGGGGAGCTGGTGGCTCCGCTGAGAAACAAGAGGGAGAAAAATAACATTTAAAAGATTGTGAAAAACAGAAAACAATCCAGGGTCACGATCCAAACACCAAACGCTGCTCTGGAATTATCCAAAAATATTATTTTAATGAATTGTTTATTTGTCCGCGGCTCGCCAGCTTTAAGCTTCTCAGACTGGACAATAGACTGCTTGTTATTTATTATGTGTATTTCCTTGACTTTAACTTCCTCCTCCAGCAGCTGAAAAACATGTTTCCTCCATTAAAGGGACCCGAAATCTATCATTCTTGTCTGGGATATCTTGGTATGACATGTCCTGATCCTTCAGCGAGTCCACGTCAAATAAAATGTGAAACAAGCTTTTAAAAAAAGAATCATGCAATTGAGTGACAGAAATGATCAGTCATTAGCGTCACCTTATTGATATCACTTCCTCACGAGGCAAACCAATGAGAACAGGTGTAAAATACTGTATTTATGTTTAGACTATACGTAGAATCTGTGTGTTTAATAGATTAAAGTCAATTCAAACGACTTTATAAAGAAACAAACGTATCCACGACTTACAGACCTTTTTATACACTGAAACAAATCCAAGACGGATAAATAATGGACATTTCTGTTACAAAAAACGGATTAATAATGATTCTGATTAAAAGAAACCTCAACAGGCTCCTCATGCGTTGGCACGTTGACAAGCAAACATAAATTACATTTAAATACTTGACAGTAATAATGAATATAGCTTATAAATACAGGAATAAAGTGTTATATTGAGGTCATGTGAGGACACAGCTTCTTCATTAAGAAGGCCCAGGACCCCCACTGACACTCTATATATATATTACATTAATACACTTTGTTGTTTCTATTCATTTTATTTAAGAAGTGCCAGTTCTGCAAAAGCCTATATATGTTGTTATTTGTACCCAAGCTACCTCTCTGAGTATCTTATAAGCTTTCCACTTTCATAACAACACTGCCCTTATCCTATTATTCAGGGTACTTTGCCATAGTATACTGTACTTACTTTATCTAGATTTCATGTCAATAATCGTCTACATATTAACATATAATAGGTTTTTATCATTGTTTTTATTAATTTTCTTGTGTTTCTTTCTTACTTGCTATCTCCTTTAACTGTGTGCACCATGTACACCAAGGCCAGTTCCTAGTATGTGTAAACCCACTTGTCAATAAACCTGGTTCTGGTTTGTGTTTGAGCCTCTGACATAAGTTATCATTGGGTCATCACCAGTGCTAACTAGCTTAGCATGCTAACGTCAACGTTACATCTCTCCATATTCACCAACACAAGAAGTCATTTTTATTAAACTAGGGACTATTTAAGGTCATTTTTGCTTAAGCCGAATTCAAATTAACATTTCGAGTTGTTTAAAAAACGTTTAAAACCCATATTAAATTATATATTTCGTAACCAAACACAACTACAACTCTTAAATTGCAGGTTTTTCTAGGCGAGTCTGGCGTTCATAAGACTTCACAGAGGTGAAAGCTAACAGGCCCGGGTCCGTACATCTGGAGATAGCAGTGGAAACAACAACTGGGACCATTAGTAAACCTACCCAGACAACACATAGTGGTTAGGAGGTAAATAAAGGTGTTCTTACCGTGGCCAGAGAGCGGTAAACCTGCGTCCAGCTCTGCATGTTGACTCCGGATCTGTATCTGTAACCTACAGCGGGCCGAACAGCCAAGGACTACTCACAGTGCGCATGCGCAGTACCAGTGCGGAATAAACGCCTTGACGTTTTCTTCTTCGTGCACTGCTGTGTTTATTGGCAGACCGGAAACCAACTTTAAACGGACATACGGCCACCTAGTGTATGAATAAGGAATAATGGCATTACATTATGAAGACCCCTTTATATGTACCTTAATTTGGTCAAATAACGACCCCTTACCAGAGGTGCAAAGTTACATTTACTCAATTACTAAGTCAATGTTGTACTTTGACTCCACTACATTTAGGCCTATTTAATACCTTTTGTTACTTTACAGATGTGGATTAATGATGTGAAGAATAATCAAGTCTTAAATCAGACTTTAGTTCCACCTGGAGTAAATTCCTACAATCTGAGTACTTCTACTTTTACTCAAGTAAAACATCTGAGCAGGCACGTGCACACATAAGAGGCTTCTCAATACTCTAATTTCCCCTCCTCGACTCCTCGGTCCTCCGGCAGTGACCCGGAAATGGATTTTAGCGCGCCATGTTGAAGGCAGTGGCGGCGCCAGGGTATAGCTGGGGTAGGCTACAGCCATACCAAGAAATGGCTTAGCCCCACCATGAAAATGATGTTAAAGTAAGCAAATTAAATTAAATAATAAGCAAAATGCTAAATGTTGAGAACACGGCTTGCGAAAATATACGGGTCATGGCCACAACACACAAACTGATCCTGCTGTAACAGGATGCATTTCCGGGAACGGTGGAGCATAGGTGGATTTTGCGGGGGTCAGGGGGAGCATTGCCCCCCGGCTGAAATATGTTACAGCATTACTACGTCGAAAACTGTTCCAATACAAATATTTCGTATTTCAACATTTTAATAAGGTAGGACACTGGTTAATACTATTGTAGCGTGTTCAAGTAACCAAGGGATATAGTGGTTATCAAATAAGTATAAGATGTGCACAGTTAAGATAAGTTTTACAGTTATGTAATGCACTGTTGTTGGGGGGAGAGACCGCCCCTTCCATATGTGTGTGTGTGTGTACGGCGGGCATGGAAAAGTCATACTCAGTGCGGCGGTGAGCGCTGGCTTTATTGCTACTGCCCGTAGCACCCCACGCAATAGTTGGGACTGTGTACTGACGTCAGTAAAAAAGGTTTGCCCCCCCCAAGCGCAAATGTCAAACTCCGCCTATGCTTCATGCGTTAGAACAACTCCCAACCAGTTTGTTCATTTGCAAAGGAAATTAATCTTAAAACCTTTGTTCTTCTCAAAAGCAATGTGTTAAATGGCTCAAAGATAATAGCATATCTGGAAGGTGCTATTCTCACCGTACATGGAGTTAAGAACCATTCAATATGTTGTTCTCCATCTCACAATCATGAGGTAATTGGACTGTTTGGGAAATTAATTAATTTAGCTTTGCATAACTGCCTCTGAAAAAAAAAAATCATACAACAGAATATTTTGAATGCTGAAAAGATGTGCACAAAAAGATACAAAAATACAGACGCATACACACACGGTGCCCTCATGCGTACACAAGTTGACGTATTTGGCTCTACTGAAACGCCCTGAAAATAAGGCATTGTGAATCAGAACGGACGGTTTACTACACTAAAACATGCATCAAATTGTTCACAGGCCAAAACATCCCCTTCTGTTGTGTATCGGTGTAAATTGAGGAACTTACATCATACAGTGATTGTTTTTTTTAATGAACATTTATCCTTTCTCTTGTTTGCTCATTCTATTGCAAAACATACACGGCTTTCATTTCAAACCCAACAGGAACATACAGTAGGTACTGTGACACTCATAAGCTTTCTATTGCCCCCGTTTCTACAACTCCCAAACCAAAGCAGCACATTGACAATAATGCATATCAATCCCAGTGAAAGAGAAAGTTTCACAGTACACCACAGTCTCAAATGCAATTAGCTGAAATGTAACTCGACATGCTTTGGAGTCTGAAGAGACAGAGCAGCAGCAAGATGAAAACAAAAAGACTGGCTTAATGTTGGATTGCAGTGTTCTGGTGAAACTTGCAGATAGTTAACAAATATAAAAGGAGGTCTTACTATTTCCTGCAGTTGATACAATGAATGATATTTACCAATAAAGAATGACAATATTACTCATGTCAGACAAAGACATGTTTGAAAATGACTTAATATATATATATATATATATATGTTAGCTGATTTAGACATATACCTTTTGTCTCTCTGCAGCAGAAAGGTGACTATTCTCAGCAGTTCAAGTTTAGCCATTCATCACGGCGTTATTTATTAGATGCACACAGGTCAAGAGACAGAGGCCCATTCCCAAACCACACCCTACCCCTACACCCAACCCCTACACCCAACCCCTCCGTTTGCACGTTCACGCGGAGGGTCTGCCATATTGAGGGCTGTTCCAAAGCAACGAGTGTGGAGCGGTGTGGAGGGGGAGTGGGCTATCAAGCCCTCAAACAGCGAGTCTACAGCGGTGCTGACTTGAGACCGGTCTCTACCTGACCGGAGTCACGCTGTGTGTGTCCGTCAGGAAACACGCTGTTTACAAGTAGTTCCAGCAAACATCCACTGATAAACTGCGATGCTAACAACCTCATGATAACCTCATATGTTTTAACTTTGGATCATACCTGTGTTTAGTCTAGAAAAAGGTAAATGTGTGCATTTTATTATAAAGTTGTGTATATTTACAGACCGTTGCAAAAACCAAGAAGCTTATAAACATCAGGTTTAAAACTAAAAGAGCTTTGAAACACAATGAAAGATGTTTGGAGTTATATTTGAGTTATTCATTTAAACTTTTTGTCTAAGAGATGCTGATTTGAAACCGTTGTTACATACAGTTTCGGCATTTCCTGTTTCTGCCGGAGAGAGGGGAGGCCGTCCCAAAGCTTGCTGCTGTATTTACTCCCTCCACCTGACAGGAGGGAGCCTCGTTGAGCTGCGAGTGTGGCTACTGACGGAGTTCACTCCGACACGGAGGGGTAGGGTCGAGGGAGTGGTTTGGGATTGGGCCAGAGAGAGAAAAGGGGCGTGACTTCCAACGGTCAGTGACATCACAATCATGTGCTACAGCGCTATCCAATGAACACAGTAGTAGTCGCATAAACAATATGGTATACAGTATTACATAGATTCATACAATATACATGTCTGTCTCAACAATGTATTTATCGTAATTCAAATATGAACGTCAAAAGTCGGAATATGCCAATCTGTTTTTCTTATTATCTTATTTGCATTCAACCAATCAGAAGTGGACCCACTTGTCCTTTCATCCAATCAGATTCCGCAGCAATTGCGCCGCAAGATATATAAACAGCCCCGCCTAGAAAAAATACACCTGTTACTTCTTACCCTGGACACAGAAAGGCCCTGCTGTGAGACAACTTTGCTTTTTCCTCTTCTTTATCCAAACCCTCTGTCTTCAGAAAAATGGTGAGTACGATAGTACATGTTTTCTCCACTTAGAGCATGTGTATTTAACCAAATGCAGCGCTCTGAACGTGTGTCATCATGCGAAAACGTAACCAGCTTAACGTTTTTTAACCGCTTACTCTTTAAAGAAGACTCATCATTTTTATAGTGAAACAAAAATGTTGCGTAGCTGGTAAATCAAGCTTCGTCATTAATAAGTCGTTTTAACTGTGGTGTTGGTAAATTAAGTGTAACTCGACGGCACAGTCAAGATGTTGAAGTGACGCATTTACAATCGGCGCGAATTGTTGGAAATAAATATACTTCCTGTCATTAGTGGCCAGGTTTAATGGTTTCATATTTAAAACATGATATTAACACAGATAAAACATTGTTTTCCGAATTTCAGTGAACCAGGGCGTTTTTCCAACTTACTGAAATGATTACTCGCTGCCGATATTTAAATAAAATGAACAGATTTGTGTCGACCTCGGTTTAGTGTCTTTAAACTCTTTACACTACATTGCATTTAGCTCACGCTTTTATCCAAAGCGACTTACAATAAGTGCATTCGAGCAAGAAGATACAAACTTGAAGAAAACAGAATCATATGAGTACATCAGGTTTCATAGAGCCAAACATTTCAAGTGCTCCTCAACTGGCTTTAGATAAGCCAGCCCTTTGTTAGTATATAAGTGCTTTGTTAGTAATTGTATTGCTCGAAGTGGAGTCGAAGATGTGTGAGCTTTCTGCTGTCCTGATTTCAATGCGGAGCTCATTCCACCATTTTGAAGCCAGGATAGCAAACCCACGTGTTTTCTCTAATGTCTTCACATTAGAGAGATGAGAGACATGGTTCTAATTTTTACTTTATTTAGGTCGAATTAGATAATAATTGTGTGTTTACGTTCTGGCCTGCCACGCCACTAGTCTCCTAAAGGGGTGTGGCAGTGGCGCAATCCGTGTGACACAGTTGCAGAAAATGTAAATGCGTAGTCTCCTCTCTTAACACTGGCCCACATTCACGTCCAATCTGCCAACAACTGCGTCATTGTTCTTTCGGTATTAGACGTATAAACAGTATTTAGCCTCTTTTTGTTTTTAACTGTCTTTCTGTTCAGATGACAAATGTGTGCGCCAGGTGACTTAAATCATGATATGATGTTTGGTTCTTATTAAAATAGCCTTCTTCTCTAGAGCAGTCCTCCCACATGTGGTGAAATGCCACTAGAATGTATGTTACAGTGTTTTTGCTCAAGAATCAGCCAACTAGGCTTCCTTTTTATGATAGTTTCTTAACAACCTTTTGGTTCCTTTTACAGCGCGAGTGCCTCTCAATCCATGTCGGTCAGGCTGGTGTGCAGATTGGCAATTCCTGCTGGGAGCTGTACTGCCTGGAACATGGGATCCAGCCGGACGGCAGGAAGCCTGGTGACCAGAACATCTCAGGAGGAGGAGGGGACGATTCCTTCAGCACCTTCTTCATGGAGACTGGAACTGGAAAGCACGTCCCCAGAGCTGTGTTTGTTGACCTGGAGCCCACTGTCATCGGTAAATTCTCATGAGTTCTAAATGATCAAAGTATCATAAGTGCCTTTTCCCCCTCTGTCATTCAAAAGCTTCAATAATCTAATGCTCATTGCCCTTAGATGAGGTGCGCTCTGGGACTTACCGCCAGCTGTTCCACCCTGAGCAGATGATCACTGGCAAGGAGGATGCTGCCAACAACTACGCCCGAGGACACTACACCATCGGCAAGGAGCTCATCGACACGGTGATGGACAGAATCCGAAAGCTGGTCAGTACATTTAGAACAGAAGTCCATTTTTCTGAAGAGTATTAAATGAATCAGTTTATTGCCAAGTAGGTTTTCACATACTAGGAGTATGCAGTCATATTGTGGTGAAGGGCAAAAATAAGTTTTGCCAAAGCCAAGTGTCATAACTAATAATAAATATGTGAAGTATATGTTTTAAAATGTAGAGCTGTACAGTGTTTTAGACAAACACAAGACATAACAATCTGGTATCACTCTTTGAAAGTGAGCATATTTCCCCCATTCTGGCCCACATGCATCGGCTTCCTCCACCCTGCACGATTCAGTTTAAGATCCTCCTGATCGCATTCAAAGCCCTCCATGGTGTGGCCCCCTCTGATCTCTGATCTGTTTTCATCTATATGTTTACATGCTGTGCACTAACACACTTTGTTATCATCAGCTGTGAACCCATGGCACTGCTGTCTTTGTATTATATAAATACATTTATTATTATTTGATGATTTTCTCTTTCTCTTTCAGTCTGACCAGTGCACCGGTCTTCAGGGTTTCCTGGTGTTCCACAGCTTCGGAGGGGGCACCGGCTCTGGCTTCACCTCCCTGCTGATGGAGCGTCTGTCAGTCGACTACGGCAAGAAGTCCAAACTGGAGTTCTCCGTCTACCCGGCTCCCCAGGTGTCCACCGCTGTGGTGGAGCCCTACAACGCCATCCTGACCACCCACACCACCCTGGAGCACTCTGACTGTGCCTTCATGGTTGATAATGAGGCTATTTTTGATATCTGCTGTAGAAACCTCGATGTCGAGCGTCCCTCTTACAACAACCTGAACAGGTTGATGAGTCAGGTTGTGTCCTCCGTCACTGCCTCCCTTCGCTTTGATGGGGCCCTCAATGTTGATCTGACAGAGTTCCAGACCAACTTGGTGCCCTATCCCCGTATCCACTTCCCTCTGGCCACCTATGCCCCTGTTATCTCTGCAGAGAAAGCTTACCACGAGCAGCTCTCGGTGGCAGAGATCACTAACTCCTGCTTCGAGCCAGCCAATCAGTTTGTGAAATGCGACCCACGCCACGGTAAATACATGGCCTGCTGCCTTTTGTATCGTGGTGATGTCGTTCCCAAAGACGTGAACGCTGCCATTGCCACCATCAAAAGCAAGCGCTCCATCCAGTTTGTGGACTGGTGCCCCACTGGCTTCAAGGTGGGCATCAACTACCAGCCGCCCACTGTGGTTCCTGGTGGAGACCTGGCCAAGGTCCAGAGGGCTTTGTGCATGCTCAGCAACACCACTGCTATTGCAGAGGCCTGGGCTCGGCTGGACCACAAGTTTGATCTGATGTACGCTAAGCGTGCCTTTGTGCACTGGTATGTGGGTGAGGGGATGGAGGAGGGAGAGTTCTCTGAGGCCAGAGAGGACATGGCCGCTCTGGAGAAAGATTACGAGGAGGTTGGAGCTGATAGTCCGGGAGATGATGATGAGGATGGAGAGGAGTATTAGAAACAGACATTCCGTTGTATTAACGTCAAGTAAATAAAGTTGTTTGACTGAACCTGAACCTACGCTTTCGACTCGTCAATAAATACACTGTTAAACATGACCTGTCTGCCTAGAGGGGTTGTATGTATTCACTTGCTCAGTTCAATCAAAGGTTTTCACACAGATGCTATTACTCAATTCAGCCACTTGGAGGCAGTGGTGTTCAACATGTATCTTTTCTCTGAACAGACCAGGCATGGCAATCTAGTTAAATGCTGGATTAATCACTAAATTATTTCTCAACATCAGATGATTCAAGAGTACCATTTGCATATCTTACATTTACTTAGTTAAGATTGGATTTGTGCTTTACGTGAGAAGAACAGAGTCCTAACCCCGGCCTGATCTGATATATTGAGAGTGCTCTCATACTTGTTTGATTCTGAAAGTGTGTGTGTCCGCATCTGTAGCCATTATTGTCTCTATACCGCACTGTCAATGAATACAAATTCAATAGAGGTTTCTGAAAGCTATTTGCGTCCCTTTATGAAGCTGAAGGAGCCTAGGAGCGTCACAACTGCACGTCACGGGACCCTGACCAAGCGTCGCTGCTGGACGATTATGGAGTGAGTGTGTTGTAATCGGTTGTAATGGACGTCTCTTTAAAATGACCGCTCAGAGGAGAGAGGAATTCTAATTTCTCTAACCGCCTGCTGCTTCCCCTCCTCTTTCCTCGGCTCGACTCCTCCGCTCGTATCTCCTGTGGGCGGCACTAAGTCTCGAGGATAGGAGTCGAGGAGGGGAAATTAGAGTATTGAGAAACCTCTATTGAATTTGTATTCATTGACAGTGCGGTATAATGAGACAATAATGGCTACAGATGCGGACACACACACACACATATAAATATGTACAATTTCAAAATCAAACAAGTATGAGAGCACTCGCATAATAACGTAACACAATCAGAGACTGGATATATCCCCCCCCACCCCCCCCTCCCTCTCTGGTCGCTGAAATGGGGAATTGAAATTACGGGCCAAAAGTTGTATTTACAAGTATTAAGAGTAAGCATAGGACACCAAACCAACTGAGACCCGTCTGTCCGCTGCATCGCTGTACAACCACACACCTACACACTGGACCACACACGCCTACCTAAAGCATACTCAGGATACAGCCGTGGTGTATTTTATGTGAAGCAATATGGTCTTAGAAAAATATCCACTCTGTAGATATCTACAGCATACAAATACAGAGTAATGTTATACTGAGGTATATATATTTTACACACTGCTCTGCTTTCTGCACGGACCTCACAGCTGTTCTCTCTGTAAACATCGCGACGCGATAAAAGCACTTACTAACATAATATCCAGGGGATGAATGCAGAGCTGTGATTGGCTGAGATAAGTCCGGCCGTGCGTCACGCCTCAAAGTGACATTTTACATTAAGTTAGCTTTAATACATTTCTTATTGGCATGCGTTTCTGCCGATTAACTGATCATAAATGTACAAAATCCATTAAAAGGCAATTGAAAGTGCAAAAGGAATGTATTCATTTAGGTCAGTGTGTTGTAGAATCCATTTTGTTTGTTTGAATGACATTAAATATCCCTGAACTGACAATAAAAGTGTACAACACCTGTGAAAACACTAATGTCCTTACAACACTATAGCCTTTTTCAATGTTGGCTTTACATGGTTCCTAATGTATTGCTTTCAGTTTCATTCATTTTCCAGTCTGGGAACAGCAGAACTAAGTATTTATAAACACTACCTGTCTGCCAGCATGAGAGCCCCACCCCCACGCCTCACTAATCCCTCCATTGGGCCAGAGTGATACCACACCCTATTTTAGATCAGGCCGGGGTTAGGACTCTGTTCTTCTCTCGTAAAGCACAAATCCAATCTTAAATAAGTAAATGTAAGATATGCAAATGGTACTCTTGAATCATCCCAGGAGTCCAAAACTTTTAATCCCTATCTGATCAGATCGGGATTTTGGGGAGTTCAAAACCAAAAAACAGGATTAGGATGACTGATATCCGATCAGGAAATCCAATCCAAGCTTTAATCTGGATCAAATCTTCAAAACGGGTAGTTCAAACCGACAACACAGGATTGGGATCAGTTTGATCCCAAAAAACTGGATTACCCTGATCCCACCAGAGGGGTGGATTTCCAGAGCAAAATGTACTGTACCATTTATTTTAAAATACGTTTCAATTGAAATAAGATGGCAAAGTTTGTTAACTGAAATAATACACACTTTTTAGCCTTCATGGGAAATACATTTTATTTTCCCCCATTTTTGCTCACGTTTGTGGTGGCCTATTTGTTTTCAACCAAATGTTGACATAAATGTTGATGCTCATAAAAGTGTAACAGCAAAGATTGTCAATCAAAAATGTAATTTAGATTAAAGTAAAAATATCTTCAACAAAAAAAAGTCCATCATCTGTCATCACCTTTCAAATAAAAAAATATAATTAGACATAGATGTCTCTGCAATGTGGTCTCTTGTCTTCCTTGTATTATTTTTCATGTCCACTAGATGGCGATCGGTAGGATTAAAGCACTGATATTCAGGATCTAGTCATCTTGAAAGATCGTAATCCGGATGAGGGTGATCCTATCCTGAATTGGTTTGAACTCCAGGGACAACATTTGGCTGACTTGTCTGATCGTGGATCCCCCCCAAAAAAGGGATTTCAAATTCTGATCGGATCTGATTGAGATTAAAAGTTTTGAACTCCTGGGCCCTGATGTTGAGAAATAATTTAGTGATTAATCCAGCATTTAACTTGATTGCCATGCCTGGTCTGTTCAGAGAAAAGATACATGTTGAACACCACTGCCTCCAAGTGGCTGAATTGAGTAATAGCATCTGTGTGAAAACCTTTGATTGAACTGAGCAAGTGAATACATACAACCCATCTAGGCAGACAGGTCATGTTTAACAGTGTATTTATTGACGAGTCGAAAGCGTAGGTTCAGGTTCAGTCAAACAACTTTATTTACTTGACGTTAATAAAACAGAATGTCTGCCTTTCTAATACTCCTCTCCATCCTCATCATCATCTCCCGGACTATCAGCTCCAACCTCCTCGTAATCTTTCTCCAGAGCGGCCATGTCCTCCCTGGCCTCACAGAACTCTCCCTCCTCCATCCCCTCACCCACATACCAGTGCACAAAGGCACGCTTAGCGTACATCAGATCAAACTTGTGGTCCAGCCGAGCCCAGGCCTCTGCAATAGCAGTGGTGTTGCTGAGCATGCACAAAGCCCTCTGGACCTTGGCCAGGTCTCCACCAGGAACCACAGTGGGCGGCTGGTAGTTGATGCCCACCTTGAAGCCAGTGGGGCACCAGTCCACAAACTGGATGGAGCGCTTGCTTTTGATGGTGGTAATGGCAGCGTTCACGTCTTTGGGAACGACATCACCACGATACAAAAGGCAGCAGGCCATGTACTTACCGTGGCGTGGGTCGCATTTCACAAACTGATTGGCTGGCTCGAAGCAGGAGTTAGTGATTTCTGCCACCGAGAGCTGCTCGTGGTAAGCTTTCTCTGCAGAGATAACAGGGGCATAGGTGGCCAGAGGGAAGTGGATACGGGGATAGGGCACCAAGTTGGTCTGGAACTCTGTCAGATCAACATTGAGGGCCCCATCAAAGCGAAGGGAGGCAGTGACGGAGGACACAACCTGACTCATCAACCTGTTCAGGTTGTTGTAAGAGGGACGCTCGACATCGAGGTTTCTACAGCAGATATCAAAAATAGCCTCATTATCAACCATGAAGGCACAGTCAGAGTGCTCCAGGGTGGTGTGGGTGGTCAGGATGGCGTTGTAGGGCTCCACCACAGCGGTGGACACCTGGGGAGCCGGGTAGACGGAGAACTCCAGTTTGGACTTCTTGCCGTAGTCGACGGACAGACGCTCCATCAGCAGGGAGGTGAAGCCAGAGCCGGTGCCCCCTCCGAAGCTGTGGAAGACCAGGAAACCCTGAAGACCGGTGCACTGGTCGGACTGAAAGAGAAAATCATCAAATAATAATAAATGTATTTATATAATACAAAGACAGCAGTGCCATGGGTTCACAGCTGATGATAACAAAGTGTGTTAGTGCACAGCATGTAAACATATAGATGAAAACAGATCAGAGATCAGAGGGGGCCACACCATGGAGGGCTTTGAATGCAATCAGGAGGATCTTAAACTGAATCGTGCAGGGTGGAGGAAGCCGATGCATGTGGGCCAGAATGGGGGAAATATGCTCACTTTCAAAGAGTGATACCAGATTGTTATGTCTTGTGTTTGTCTAAAACACTGTACAGCTCTACATTTTAAAACATATACTTCACATATTTATTATTAGTTATGACACTTGGCTTTGGCAAAACTTATTTTTGCCCTTCACCACAATATGACTGCATACTCCTAGTATGTGAAAACCTACTTGGCAATAAACTGATTCATTTAATACTCTTCAGAAAAATGGACTTCTGTTCTAAATGTACTGACCAGCTTTCGGATTCTGTCCATCACCGTGTCGATGAGCTCCTTGCCGATGGTGTAGTGTCCTCGGGCGTAGTTGTTGGCAGCATCCTCCTTGCCAGTGATCATCTGCTCAGGGTGGAACAGCTGGCGGTAAGTCCCAGAGCGCACCTCATCTAAGGGCAATGAGCATTAGATTATTGAAGCTTTTGAATGACAGAGGGGGAAAAGGCACTTATGATACTTTGATCATTTAGAACTCATGAGAATTTACCGATGACAGTGGGCTCCAGGTCAACAAACACAGCTCTGGGGACGTGCTTTCCAGTTCCAGTCTCCATGAAGAAGGTGTTGAAGGAATCATCCCCTCCTCCTCCTGAGATGTTCTGGTCACCAGGCTTCCTGCCGTCCGGCTGGATCCCATGTTCCAGGCAGTACAGCTCCCAGCAGGAATTGCCAATCTGCACACCAGCCTGACCGACGTGGATTGAGAGGCACTCGCGCTGTAAAAGGAACAAAAAGGTTGTTAAGAAACTCTCATAAAAAGGAAGCCTAGTTGGCTGATTCTTGAGCAAAAACACTGTAACATACATTCTAGTGGCATTTCACCACATGTGGGACGACTGCTCTAGAGAAGAAGGCTATTTTAATAACCAAACATCATATCATGATTCAAGTCACCTGGCGCACACATTTGTCATCTGAACAGAAAGACAGTTAAAAACTAAAAGAGGCTAAATACTGTTTGTACGTCTAATACCGAAAGAACAATGACGCAGTTGTTGGCAGATTGGACCTGAATGTGAGCCAGTGTTAAGAGAAGAGACTACGCATTTACATTTTCTGCAACTGTGTCACACGGATTGCGCCACTGCCACACCCCTTTAGGAGACTAGTGGCGTGGCAGGCCAGAACGTAAACACACATAATAATTATTATCTAATTCGACCTAAATAAAGTAAAAATTAGAACCATGTCTCTCATCTCTCTAATGTGAAGACATTAGAGAAAACACGTGGGTTTGCTATCCTGGCTCCAAAATGGTGGAATGAGCTCCGCATTGAAATCAGGACAGCAGAAAGCTCACACATCTTCGACTCCACTTCGAGCAATACAATTACTAACAAAGCACTTATATACTAACAAAGGGCTGGCTTATCTAAAGCCAGTTGAGGAGCACTTGAAATGTTTGGCTCTATGAAACCTGATGTACTTATATGATTCTGTTTTCTTCAAGTTTGTATCTTCTTGCTCGAATGCATTTATTGTAAGTCGCTTTGGATAAAAGCTAAATGTAGTGTAAAGAGTTTAAAGACACTAAACCGAGGTCGACACAAATCCGTTCATTTTATTTAAATATCGGCAGCGAGTAATCATTTCAGTAAGTTGGCAAAACGCCCTGGTTCACTGAAATTCGGAAAACAATGTTTTTTCTGTGTTAATATCATGTTTTAAATATGAAACCATTAAACCTGGCCACTAATGACAGGAAGTATATTTATTTCCAACAATTCGCGCCGATTGTAAATGCCTCACTTCAACATCTTGACTGTGTCGTCGAGTTACACTTAATTTACCAACACCACAGTTAAAACGACTTATTAATGACGAAGCTTGATTTACCAGCTACGCAACATTTTTGTTTCACTATAAAAATGATGAGTCTTCTTTAAAGAGTAAGCGGTTAAAAAACGTTAAGCTGGTTACGTTTTGGCATGATGACACACGTTCAGAGCGCTGCATTTGGTTAAATACACATCCTCTAAGTGGAGAAAACATGTACTATCGTACTCACTAGTGATGGCAGTTTGACACTGAAGCTTCGAACGGAGCTTCAACCCTGGTTATGGCTAGAAAGGATCCGTCTAGTGTAAATATGACGTCACGTTCTCGTTCTAAACTCTCGTTGTAATCGGAGCGGCTCGGTTGTAATCGGAAAGGGTCGGGGTCGGGGTGGGCGGGACGCGGGAAGATCGAGAAGAGAAGAATGGATGACAGACAAGTTCGTCAGTTTAAATGTCTAGAACATTTAAACACTAGTTTGAGCATACATGAGCAGGAAACAAAGACCAAATTTGTATCAACAAAGAAGGACAAATGTTTTGGTAAAAGAGATTAGTTTATAATTGATGTTAGCTTTTAAACTGTCAGACATTTCAAATAAATGAAGGCAAATAAATAATCAAGTTGTCCTTCTCAGATCCGAATTTGTGTAAAAGTATACAAAATGTTAAAAGCTAAGTCCCCAGAGTCTAATGAGGGAGGAGCAGGCAGGGGTACGAAGAGGAGGATAGATGCTTTAGGTAAGAACAAAGTATATTTACTTTTGCCATCGCCTCTATATTCACAAAACACAGCCGATCATCCATTCCAATCCTATGTGACATGGCACAGTTCATTTCACTCCAATAGAAACTGGTATAAAAGAGACCATTAGTCTTCTCATTGTGCTTATTGCTGTGGATAGGTGTTAACTAGTGTTGTTGTATTGTATCATATCAAAAGTTGTTTTCATCCAAGGCACCACCGCCAGGTGAATGTTGGAAGCTTGGAGCTGTAAAGAGGTGCTAAGTAAAACAACCTTTTGAATCCATTGCATGTGATTTATGTAGTTATAAAAAGTATATCATAAGCTGTCATTACAGTCTAAATATCTAACAGCAAAAGGAGGAGAGTCTGAGGAGGAGAACAGAGGAGAGGAGACAGCAAAAGGAGGAGAGTATGAGGAGAGGAGAACAGGAGAGGAGAGGATACAGCAGAAGGAGGATAGTCTGAGGAGAAGATGAGGAGAGGAGAACAGAGGAAACAGGGAAAGCAGAGTAAAGAGCAGAGTTGAAAGAGAAGTTGAAAGCAGAGCAAACAGTAGCAGGAGAAGTAGAGCAAATGTAAAAGTAACTTTGAAAAGTATCAGCAAGAAGATCAGAGTTGCATAATGTTATTTTGTTTTATTCGTTACTGTTATATTAATGTTGTATGTTCATTTTTGTACATAGGATAATAAAGATGATCTTAACCTTGAACTCGATTCATGACCTCATTTCATTATTAAAACCTTAATATCAAATTACAGACTGGATTCAAATTAGGATCTCCAAATGTGTTGATGTAATGTTTGTGATAAACTGAAGGATAAAGTGTTCCTTTATGTGTTGAGAAACTTCCCCTCCCTCTTAAGCCAAGTAAGGTGTTTAAAAAGCCTCTTGGATCAGCTGGAAAATGCATAATATGATGATATTATAGAATATGGTGCATTGCTGCAGATTAAACTACCCAACGGGATATAAAAGAGGTAAACACATCTACAGCAGTAACATGCAACATACATTTTATTGCACCAGGAGCTATCTTGGGACTTTTACTGCAACAACGTTGACTTGCCTGTGAATACAAAATAAACCATAGTGTTGCTGATCTACAGTGTTGTCATTCTTCTTTCAACAGCAAGACCGCTAACAAGTATTTACATACTTAATATAGTTTAGTTTCTCGCCAATCCCAAACGTAAACATTCAGCCTAGTGACTGCGCTTCCGAGCCGCTCCGATTACAACCGAGCCGCTCCGATTACAACGAGAGTTTAGAACGAGAACGTGACGTCATATTTACATTAGACGGATCCTTTCTAGCCATAACCCTTCAACCCTGGACTTCCTATTCCATAGAAGCAGTGCTTCGAAGCTTGCTTCAAATCATGTGACATGTGACGTCCGAACCAGCAACCGCTTCATTTCCGAATGAATCAACTCACTGGTTCGCCGTCCAATCAGGTGATTCAATGCACTGCCTCGTCTCGATTCTGACAGGTGACAGGTTGAAACGGTTTCAAATTTGAGCGCTTCAACAATTTATAACCGCTCTAAACAATGCGCAATGTGTGGGTTGTTGTCGTAGTTTGCATTGTTGCTGTTGAGTTGTTGTTGGCATTGCATTGGATCATTATAGAGCAAGCCAGGAAGAAAAATAGGTCGTTCTGGCTCGTGAAACACTTCGAAATGTGGAGAAGTTCTGAACAAAAAGAAAATAAGTAATATAAAAACACTTAGATGGTTTAAGGAATTGATAGTCCAGTGGATAGAGCCGGCGGCCACGATGCGGCGATATCCTCCGCGCAGCTGGTTCAAAGCTCGGAATAGTTAAACTTTTAATCATTGCTTTTCAACTTTAATACTTTAATAACTGATAAAAGGCCCTCTCCGCCCAAAAAAAAATGTCATTCACTCTCTAGTCTCTTCTCAATAACCCAATACACACTATTATCAATCTTTAATTGCAAATAGAACATGATATTCAGTCTTAGTGTGTATCGAATATTTTTCAAGGCAAAGATGCGTTAAACCCACTGC
This sequence comes from Notothenia rossii, assembly GCF_949606895.1. Taxonomy (NCBI): domain Eukaryota; kingdom Metazoa; phylum Chordata; class Actinopteri; order Perciformes; family Nototheniidae; genus Notothenia; species Notothenia rossii. Next base: position 1,980,427 of record NC_136903.1, on the reverse strand, counting down.
AGCCTTGCACTTCGCCAGGAGAGGTCGCTGTAACTGAAGCTTCGAGAAATAAACCTATTTCCGACACAATTGTCCAAGTGGTTCGACGCTTCATTCAAAGCTTCATTTTGCCATCACTAGTACTCACCATTTCTCTGAAGATGTGAAGACAGAGGGTTTCGATAAAGAAGAGGAAAAAGCAAAGTTATCTCTCACATCAGGGCCTTTCTGTGTCCAGGGTAAGAAGTAACAGGTGTATTTTTTTCTAGGCGGGGCTGTTTATATATCTTACGTGGCGCAATTGCTGCGAAATCTGATTGGATGAAAAGACAAGTGGGTCCACTTCTGATTGGTTGAATTCTTTAGATTTTTTTTAAAGAAACTTTATTGAGCACATGGAAAACAAGAACATTGGCTGGCTAACAAAATTCCTGTTCAAAGCGGAATCACCCCACTTAAGAACGTCAGTCCCATGGATGTACTGGGAAAACGTGGTTTTTAGCTGAACATTAATAAATAGACGTAGTAGAATAATACAACACATGCATATTACTATACAAGAACGTTTATCAAATAAGATAATGAGAAAAAAAGATTGGCATATTCCGACTTTGACGTTCATATTTGAATTACGATAAATATATTGTTGAGATAACATAGACATGTATATTGTATGACTCCATGTAATACTGTCTACCATATTGTTTATGTAAGTAGCTCCGACTACTGCTGTGTTTTAGGGATGTGCATCTCCATCACTGAGGCCGATGCATGCATCTCGATACGTTGCCACGATACGATACATTAAGGATACATTTGAAACACCAGGCGATGCGATACTATACGATTCACCCCTGTTGCGATACAGTTCGATACGATTTGATTCAACATTATGTGATTCGGGGCGATACGATGCAACACAATGCAAAATAATGATACTTCAATATGGTACGAGAGAGGATTTTTGTTTTATTCCTTATATGCAGCAAATCATACATTAACAAAAAAGTGCTTTACATATTTGGTTCTCTCTGCTAGTACTGCATCCCATCAGGCTGTTTCTTTTTTACCTTTAAAAGCTCTCCAGAGTACAATGTTATAACACCTCACAGTTAAACAATGTAAGGATGCATTGCCCAGGATTAACAATGTGCAAATAACAGCTACCATAGAGCAATGCCCATACAGCTGCCAGCCTGATGTGCTTAACACTCATCCATAGGCTAACTCGCAGAAAGCAGTGGTTTCTATATGAACAATAAAGAAAATAACCTTTCACAAACAGCTCCATCATAACTGCTTACAGTAAGGAAGACATCTAAACTGTGATTGGCCGTCACAGGCTGCTGTAAGCTAAACACCTCTCTCTGACAGAACACCTCACTGAGTGATTTAACTCATGTCTAACTTTCAGGTTTCTCTTTTCAGCCGCAGACCCCATGTCGCCTCTTTATGTGCGTCGCTAAGTTCCTCAAACTACTTGTGTACTTTAAAGCGGCTCGGCATCGTTAACAATTTGCGATCGATTTTTCAAGTTGACCGTCTTTCTTGTAAAATCCGAAGTGTTGCCAAACGTTTGATTTGTAGGTATTTTCCGGTGCGCTGTGTTTCTCTTTCTCCTCGACTTCCATGTGTGTTGATAACTGAGACTCTCGTTCTCCGTAGAGCGAAGCAGAGATCAGAGATCGTCTCTGCTGAGTGCTGACAGGATGAGAGGATATTATATGAATGAGTCGGCTTTTTACCGATGCAAAGACGCTACAATCGATGCATCGCGAGTTCAACCCAAACTGTAGCCGATGTGCACTCTTTCAACCGGTGCACTCGCATCTTCAACGTTAATGCCGGTGCACCGATGCAAATCGGTGAATCTTAACATCCCTACTGTGTTTACTTATAGTTTAAAACTAAGGTTATTGCTACTCTTCCTATTTTTTCTTTATCCAAAACCTTTTCCCTCCATGACCTCACGAGGTTTTCTTGGAGGGAAACAGGTTTGCAGAGGAGGCCTTATCCAGGGCCGGGGAGTGTTATGCCGTAGTCACAGCGTACCTCCTTATCTCTCACCAATTCCAGCTAAGGCCCCAGCGGGGACCTTGCTCCCTGCGTGTGCCTGTCTGTGTATTTGCATGTTCCGATTAACCCAGCCTCCCCCAAATGTTCTTTTTCTTTTGTGTCTCTATCTACGCCGGGATCCGGAGTCGAGGCTGATCCTCTTGCTGTGGTCCTGTGCCCTGATCCTCTATCCTGAGTTCTGGATTAAGTAGTGGACTTCGGGTCGTGGCTGAACCTGTCTCTGCGGTCCTGCCTGGGTCTCGTCCTGCTGCTTCCCTGAAGGCTCCCACAGGATTGTAGACATCCTCGTGGATCATCTTCTTATTACAGACACATGCATTTCCAAACATTCGGTCTACCTACGCTGTAAAATGTATTATCTTTTCAATTTACACACGGCATCTATTGCACGTCTGTCCGTCCTGGGAGAGGGATCCCTCCTCTGTTGCTCTCCCTGAGGTTTCTCCATGTTCCCCTTTAAACTGTGGGGTTTTTCTCCGGAAGTCTTTCCTTGTACGATGTGAGGGTATAAGGTCAGAGGATCTAAGGACAGAGGGTCTAAGGACAGAGGATCTAAGGACAGAGGGTGTCGTATTGTCATACTGATATTCTGTACAAACTGTGCTGTGGTATTTACTGTATAGTGTCCTTACTGTAAGGTCATTATTATATGTACAGCACTTTGGCTCGACCAAAGATCGTTTTAAAAATGTAAATAAATAATAATAATAAATAAGAGAGTCAGCAGCTTCAGGTTCACATCACTGAGGACCTGACATGGACTCATCTCTGAGGACCTGACATGGACTCATCTCTGAGAACCTGACATGGACTCATCACTGAGGACCTGACATGGACTCATCTCTGAGGACCTGACACGGACTCATCATTGAGGACCTGACATGGACTCATCACTGAGGACCTGACATGGACTCATCACTGAGGACCTGACATGGACTCATCACTGAGGACCTGACATGGACTCTTCACTGAGGACCTGACATGGACTCATCACTGAGGACCTGACATGGACTCATCACTGACGACCTGACATGGACTCATCACTGAGGACCTGACATGGACTCATCTCTGAGGACCTGACATGGACTCATCTCTGAGGACCTGACATGGACTCATCACTGAGGACCTGACATGGACTCATCACTGAGGACCTGACATGGACTCATCACTGAGGACCTGACATGGACTCATCACTGAGGACCTGACATGGACTCTTCACTGAGGACCTGACATGGACTCATCACTGAGGACCTGACATGGACTCATCACTGACGACCTGACATGGACTCATCACTGAGGACCTGACATGGACTCATCTCTGAGGACCTGACATGGACTCATCTCTGAGGACCTGACATGGACTCATCTCTGAGGACCTGACATGGACTCATCTCTGAGGACCTGACATGGACTCATCACTGAGGACCTGACATGGACTCATCTCTGAGGACCTGACATGGACTCATCACTGAGGACCTGACATGGATTCATCACTGAGGACCTGACATGGACTCATCTCTGAGGACCTGACATGGACTCATCACTGAGGACCTGACATGGACTCATCACTGAGGACCTGACATGGACTCATCTCTGAGGACCTGACATGGACTCATCACTGAGGACCTGACATGGACCCTTCACTGAGGACCTGACATGGACTCATCACTGAGGACCTGACAAGGACCCTTCACTGAGGACCTGACATGGACCCTTCACTGAGGACCTGACATGGACTCATCTCTGAGGACCTGACATGGACTCATCTCTGAGGACCTGACATGGACTCATCACTGAGGACCTGACAAGGACCCTTCACTGAGGACCTGACATGGACTCATCTCTGAGGACCTGACATGGACTCATCTCTGAGGACCTGACAAGGACCCTTCACTGAGGACCTGACATGGACTCATCTCTGAAGACCTGACATGGATTCATCACTGAGGACCTGACATGGACTCATCTCTGAGGACCTGACATGGACTCATCTCTGAGGACCTGACATGGACTCATCTCTGAGGACCTGACATGGACTCATCACTGAGGACCTGACATGGACTCATCACTGAGGACCTGACATGGACTCATCTCTGAGGACCTGACATGGACTCATCTCTGAGGACCTGACATGGACTCATCTCTGAGGACCTGACATGGACTCATCTCTGAGGACCTGACATGGACTCATCTCTGAGGACCTGACATGGACTCATCACTGAGGACCTGACATGGACTCATCTCTGAGGACCTGACATGGACTCATCACTGAGGACCTGACATGGACTCATCACTGAGGACCTGACATGGACTCATCACTGAGGACCTGACATGGACTCATCACTGAGGACCTGACATGGACTCATCTCTGAGGACCTGACATGGACTCATCACTGAGGACCTGACATGGACTCATCACTGAGGACCTGACATGGACTCATCACTGAGGACCTGACATGGACTCATCACTGAGGACCTGACATGGACTCATCTCTGAGGACCTGACATGGACTCATCACTGAGGACCTGACTCATCACTGAGGACCTGACATGGACTCATCACTGAGGACCTGACATGGACTCATCACTGAGGACCTGACTCATCTCTGAGGACCTGACATGGACTCATCACTGAGGACCTGACTCATCACTGAGGACCTGACATGGATTCATCACCAAAACAGCTAGACAGCGGCGGCTCTTTTTTAAAAATGGTATTAGTCAATTTATTGAACATGTTAGAAACAAAACAAACAATAATAATAATTCAAGGTGCATTGGTTCAAATGTATTCTCAAAGTTTCTATCATGTTCAAAAGCGGCAACAAGAAGCTTAAAAACGTTTCTGGTATTTGGAATCTGGAATTTGTTCGAATGGGTGGTTTTAAAAAATGCAGTTTCCTCTCAACATGTGTATGCTTTCTCTCCGTGTGAAAAGTCCCTGGACATTATGATGTAATTGTTCTGCAGGCTGAGGGGGTTCAACATGGACTCCAGGATACTCTACTTTTTTACTCCCCGAAGAACCAGGTTCAATGAACTGCTGTTTCAATTCAGACAACTCTCTTAAATCTGTTTAATCGATCCCGAAGGATTTTGATATCAGTAATGAGGTGTGGCCCTACCTAAGAGTGAGTGTGTACATTTGAACAGGAGAGGAGAGCACAGATGTCTTTTAAGTTGTCCCAATCCAAAAGGTGGGATCAGTTTATTTGAAGAAAAATAGGTCCAAACTAATACAGGGCTTTTACCTTCTCTCGTTACAACATTATAATCATACTAATCATATCATGCTGTGATCATGTTCTAATCTAAAACCTTAATTCATAGTTCACACATTAAAGTCTCCGACAAAATCCAAAAATAATTTCTTCGTGGTGGCGAAGGTTCTCTAATTAGTTCTAAAATCCTGACACATTTATGAATAGTAGGTTTAAAAATTCCAACTCATTTAAAGAATGTTTGGTTTAAGAATTCCATTCAAAACTTTCATCTAAACCATTCCCTCAGCATTCAATACACAGAGATTTAAGCAATAGTTACCAAGCTAGAGAGAACCTTACCGAGAGCAAAGACCCAGCTCTGAGGGACAGAGCCATTACCGGGAGAGAGTGTACCAGGGGAACCCCCCCCCCCCCCCCCCCCTCTCTTTTTTCTCCCTCTCCGCCAGTGTCTTTCTGCTCAACAACAGGATAGAAAAACCTAAAGACACCTCCTCCATACCCATATTTGTGGAAACTGGGCGTGGCCTCTGAGGTACAGGACTGGACATGACCAGACATATTCTATGGCTATGGCATAAGACACACCTTCCCATGTTTATGTAACAAAAGTTCATGACCCCTACTCTGCAGGACTTGCAAAATATTATTCTCGGCTATGACATAACCACCTTTTTGGGGCCTCGGTCTTTTTCTCCTTAAGTCAGGAGCCCCCCTCCCTGTATACTGCTGTGAGGGAGAGAGGGAAGAAACTGCCTTCTCCCTTATCAGTGACACCCATAAACCATTATAGGCCTCACACTCAATTTAACAAACCACGTTGTTTATACTGTAGATATAGAAAACATATGAAGCATTTTCATTGTGGGTTATACAAGAATATAATTGATTATATTTGATAATAACTAACTTTCGTTTTAATTATTCAACCTGATATGGAGATCTCAACAATATATATATATATATGTGTGTTATATTAAATCATAATGAATCCTTCTGTGGAAAATCAAAACATTTTTACTCTGTGTGATCGACAGGAGTGATGATCAGAGGGTCAATATTTATATTAGATAAGGAGAACAGGCCAACGAGATTTTCCGGAATACTGAAGCATGGGTAGAGTTTCTCTTTGAAGCAGCAGCCAGTGAAGGAGTAGATCAGAGCTGCAGCATCAACATCATAAAAGGAGACCAGACCCTCCTCATAATCCACAAACACCCCCACCTTCTCAGGCTGAGACTTCAGAGAGAAACGGTGTTCAGGGTCAGCACAAGCGTAGAACTTGTTTCCAGCCCTCAAACCTATGATCCAGAAACCATTCCCAGGGGTCAGTGGGATGTTTCCCTTCCTGTTGATCGACTCTTTGGCCACTCCTAGATTGCAGTCAGTCCCACCTTTAACCTGAACCTCGTAGTAAAACCTTTGTGAAGAGAAACTCTGCTTTGCTAACACAGATTTACAAACATTAAATCTCTGCAGATTGCCTTTAAGAGGCATTTTTTTTACTTTCTTTACTTTCCTCCCTCCACTATGTTTAACTTGTTTTCCATCATCAGACAGGATGAGTTCGGGATGTGCTGTATCAGGATCAAGAGTCACCTCCACCTCAGACTGCTGGACCCTCTTCAGCTCCACCTCAGCGAGCAGCTGACTGAGTGTCTCCTGCACTTTAATCAAAGCTCTCCTCACATTCCCCTCATACGAAGGACGGACCCTGACTTCTGTCCAGTTCTTGGTGGGTGGAGCAGCGTTCAGGGACGTGAAGCTTTGGAGGAGGTGGAGCTGGTCTTCAGAGCGTGAGAGCTGCTCCACCTCAGAGCTTCTCTTCTTCAGCTCAGAGACTTCCTGTTCCAGCTCTTTGATGAAGCCTTCAGCCTGTTCCTCTGTCTCTCTCTGCTTCTCTTTGATGGTGTCCATGAGCTCGGCCTGGCTTCTCTCAACAGACTCCTTCAGAGCGGTGAAGACCTGAACACCATCTGCTATCTCTCTGTCTGCTCCTTCCTTACTGAGCTCCACTGAGCGGTTCATCTCCTGAATCTTCAGTCGTCTCTTCTGGATCATCTGCTGGATTTCAGCCTCTGTCTTCCCCAGCTCAGCCTTCTTTCCTTCATATCCTTCTTTCAGAGGAACTACATCATGTGTCTTGTGGTCTAAAACAGTGCAGAGCATGCAGACACACACCTGGTCGGTCTTACAGAACAGCCCTAGCAGTTTATCGTGCTTCAAACACATCCTGCCTTCCAGGTTCTCCACAGGGTCGATCAGCTGATGTCTTTTTAAGCCTTTCTTTGTCAGGTGAGGCTCCAGGTGAGTCTCACAGTAGGACTCCAGACACACCAGGCAGGACTTCAGGGCCTTCAGTCTGGTTCCAGTGCAGACGTCACAGGGAACTTCTCCTGGTTTGACAACGTGTCGCTCTGAGCTGCTGCTGCTGGCTTTCTGTTGAGCTGACTGTCTGAACTGAGCAGCCATCTCAGAGATGAAAGTGTTGACCAGCATTTCAGGTCTCGTGTGGAATAACTTTTTACAGTTGGGACACTGATAGGGGACTTTATTATCCCAGTGTTGAGAGATGCAGGCTTTACAGAAGTTGTGTCCACATGGTGTGGTGACTGGATCAGTGAACACATCCAGACAGATGGAGCACAGAAACTGATGTTCAGTCAGCAGACAGCTGGCAGCAGACATGTCGACACTCTGAGGACAAAAAGGAAAATGTAATTACATATCTTTTGATTATCTGTTTCCTGAAAAGGTATGACGGGTTAAAACAAAACAAATGACCGATATGTTCAGCCAGGGCTCGGCTATTGTTGAAGTAGATCAAAGCTTAATTCATCTAGGCTATGGACATAAAGTGCCTTTCTGTGTGCAAAATAAAATGGTTCACAAATATTGATATTCATTGTTTTAATATGCTATAACTAATGGTCTAGTCTAGTGGTTCTCAACTGGTCAGGCCTCGGGACCCACTTTTTACTTGGTCAATACATCGCGACCCAACATTTTGAAGCACTCAAATCTATTCAACAAAAAAACGTGCTGTAATATATACGCTTTCAGCATACAATATTAATACAAGTGAAGTACAGTGCATATATCCCTTCACAGAACTAAAGTATGCTTTTAAAAAAGGTTTAATGAGATGATGGAATCAAAGCTGAACTATATAAAAAGGCACACGTGCTGAAAACGCAACCCCACCAGGGGGGTCTGAGGGGATTCTCCCCCAGGAGATTTTTAGAAATACTAACATAAACTATGCATTCTGGTACACTCTGAGAAGAAAAGAAATAAATCTATTACTACCCGACATATTAATAATATTTTATGCCATTTTTTGTTTTTCACTTTGTTCTGACAACTGAACTTGCTGCTCCACACAGAGAGAAGAGCAAAGAGGAGATGAAGTTTTCAAAACCGTTTATGCTCTCCGGTACATCCAGTCCAACGCCGACTGCATGCATAGCGCTAGAAAATCGGGCCTTCAAAATAAAAGTTTGACTTTTCCCCTTTTTTTTTTTCTTCACTCACACATCCGCGACCCACTCGAAACGGGTCCGCGACCCAGTTGAGAACCACTGGTCTAGTCAAATGTTCTGGACAAACAGGGCAGGATTAAGGATTCAAGACAACGCCTCTTAATCCCTGACTGCCAAAAACATTCCGTGATGTCTGGAAACCCGACACTAAGCAGTGACGTAAACACGGGGGGTGTTGTAGCATTAAACAGGAAACTACCTGAATTAAACTTAAGACTTTGGTTAGGTTGGCTAACCATAGCTAGCGACTATTATGTTGTTTTCAAACTACTGTTATTGCTAGTTGAATTCATAGTTTTTGCATTTGTGCACCTGTGCAGTGTATTGATTCCATCCAACCCAGTCTCACGCAGGGGCGGATCTAGACAAATATTCATGAGGTGGCAAGAGGGTGGCAGGAGATTTTGAGGGGTGGCATCCCCCGGCAGAAGTATATGCTGATGTAATCGCAGTCGTATCAATCAATGTTAACTTGGAAAGCCACAATATTAATATTTTAACTCAATAACAATAGGTGAAATTATTGTGGCACATCAGTAAAGCCTTAAATATAAAATATATAAGGTGGCAGACTTAATTTAATGAATTTTAACTGAACAATAACTGAATGAGTTTATTTCACTCTTAGACCAGCAGGGGAACCAAATCTATGCAGACTGCTGCAATAAGTACATGAATTAACTGTCTCATCGATGTGTGTCTGAATTAATATGATACTATTAACAATCATATCATTCCTATCAGCTGTCAATCACTCTTGATATGATTCACATATTCATTTATTATTGAATAAACTATATTTTTTGGAGGAGTTAATGATGAATGTTCCTCAAGATGCTTGCTCACCCTCCTTCAAATTTCAAAGACAAGTAATTATATCATGTATCAAAATTCAAAAGATTCAAAGGAACAGTTCAGCACCCAACGAGTTTACTGCAAACAGTTACAACGTGGACTTTACATCAGAAAGAACAAACATTAAAGAAGTGACTAACTGCATCAGTTAGGGTTAAACAACATGTATTCAGCTCAAACATGTACATCGCTGCAGTTATGATCCAGTGGAAAGCCCGTACCTGCTGGCCTAGTTAAATCAAAGTGGTTACTTTCTGTTGGCTGGGCAGTGAAGTTTTACGTCTTATTTGACCTTCTCAGGACTTGAAACTGTTTTTTGGGGGCAGACCCCCACATAGAAAAAAAGTATATACACACATACAAGCTCATCATCTTAACAGTTGTTTATGCTCATCGAGTCATCCGTGAGCAGAGCATCAAGTTGCCTATAACAGCTGAATGCGGTGATTACCATCTTGATCAGCAAAACGCCTCTCAAACGTATTAAGATCTAAAGCTTTAGTGCGTTTTGATTCAATGCTGAGTACAGCCAAACTTGACAGTCTCTTATCTGTCATTGTAGACCGCAAATACCTCCTTCCTTCCGTCTACTTGAGTCCGAATGCTTCTCGTTCAAATGAAATCGCGGCCAATCACATTTTCAAGCTCGCGCCAGGGCCGGGGGAGGGGTTACAAGACTCCCGTCTTGTGCTGCGTTCACTTGCACTCGGACATTAGATTCTTTCTCTCATAAATGTCCGATGAGCCACAACTTTTCTTTCAAAACAAAGATGCCAACTGGGGTGGCAGCTGGGGTGGCAAGGCTATTTTTTACCCCATGCCACCCCGGTAGATCCGCCCCTGGTCTCACGGCATTTCGTGTTATAGTCACAACATTTAATCTATTGATTCGTGTTCACCAACACGATTTCCCCCTTTTTTTCGTGTCACACAGAACGATTTAAAAGCAATGTATTTCTATTGGTAGTAAGTTTCGTGCCTGCAACACGTCTTTTCGTCCCGTCGGGTCTTGGAAGACCGGAAGCTGTGTGGTTCATAAAAACATCTTCTTACTCAATATCAAGCCACGATTATTGTTTTTATTTTAAATCGTATAATGTCAGACTTTTTTTGTCGTCTGTGAGGAAAATAAATGGCTCAGAGCCTCAGAATACTGAAATCTGTATTTTTTAAAATATTTTTTTCCTTCTTATTTGTTATTATTTTCTAAATAACACACTGTTATTTACTCAACAATAACACACAATTAACCTTGTTTTTATTTATTTGTTTGATTCCATAATCTCGGGCTTTTTTGGCGTCCGTCAGGAACTAAATTTCAAAATAAAAATAACCAGAAACAGACGGACATTTCGAGCATCATTGCGATACACAGCCACTGAACTGATTACCCAAGATCCTCAGCTATGGTTTAAGCTCGCTGATTGGATGTTTTAGCCGAAATGCATGTTGGGATATGGTGTTAATGTGATACGAAATCCGAAAAATATTTTGGAGTTTAGGATGGCCGAAGACACTACACTACCCATAATCCCCAGCTATCGTTTGGGACTACAGTCCCCGTGATTAATCTTCAAGCTCTGGGACTGGATGTTGGAGTGGCAGTGCGCCAAGGTTACGCCAAGCATCAACCTCTTTGAAATCGAACGAAACCACGGCAGACTATCCAAAACTGGACTCGAACGCCCCCCCAGAACTACACATGCTGGCTATTGTGTTTTGCAACATGTTCTATATGGCACGTCTCTACTGGGAATTGTAGTTTTAAAAGACGCTTTCGTTTTTCCCAAAATTAGAAGTTGACAGTATTAAACTGTGTACAGCCCTGGAGGTTTAGGGGATAGGAAACAAATTGGTGTGTACACATTTAAAACATATAATTACTAAATGGGTGAAAATCACTTGTATCCATAATGGGCAGCATTAATATATATACCCACATGACAGCTCATTGTCACTTTGTAATTCTACTCCACTACAATTCAGAGGTTAACCTGGAATTTTTACTCCACTACATTTATTTTAGTCACTTTGCAGATTCTGATTAATGATGTGAAATATAAACAACCCTTAAATCAGACTTTAGTTACACCTGAGTAAAATTCAGGGAAGGTGATTTTCAAGTGCCAACAACCAGGAGATATTTGATAGTTGGTGCTTGAGAAGACTAAACATTTATCTGCAGATCTCTATAAAGTATATTCATTACTCGTTATTCTTTACAAATAGTTAATTAAAGACTGTATATAATGACTATTTTGCACATCCCTTTCAAGATTTCAAGATGTTCTAATATATTCACTTACCATATACACAACTAATTCAATAACAAGCTTTAACCACTAGGCGGTGCACACAGCCATAATAACTTTGTATTATTAATGTAGGACACTTATGTATGTATAACATCTGAAGATGCGTAGTTTTATTCATGTTTTCACGTAATTTTACAGGATATTGCTAAAGTATTTCACATGTTTTACTTCTAATATCTGATTTGTAAAACATCACAGACAGAAAGGTATATCTGTCATTTAACAGTAAGCTATTGAAATTCTGAATCCATAGATGTGTCTCCCATCACTCAAATCCCCTGACTATTCTCTCAACTCAGTATTTACATTATTCTTTCAGTCATATCTTTAAAAAGCTGTGCACCGTTATGGTGTAAATATAACCTATCTACCAATTAGATCAAATATAAAAGTCAGCCAAATTAGTATTGACACTGCAAGGAGACGTGTGAAGAGAAACTGAAGATGTTGTTTAATTGTTGATATATTTATGATCCACGTCACGTTTTCAGTTTCCATGGCAGTTCTCCCCGTTTGTCTAGAAGTCTTCTCATCAGGGCTCTATAAATACAGAACTACGGCAGATCTGTAATATGTAATGCAGCCGAACCGTGTATTACAATACCGTTATGTGATGACCTCCAAAGAGAAAAGCAAGAACACTCTGAATAAGGTTTTTTTTTTTTTTTCGGATTTCATATCGCATAAACACCATATCCCAACGTGCATTGCGGCTAAACAATCCAATCACCGAGCTTCTAGCTGAGGATCTTGGGTAATCAGTTCAGTGGGTTAGTGGTGTGTATCGCAAAGATGCTCGAAATGTCCCTTATAGGCCTACGTCTGTTTCCGGTGACTTTATTTTGAAATTCACTTCCTGAGGAACGGCTAAAAAGCCAGAGATTATGGAATTAAACGAATAAATAAAAACAAGGATAAGTGTGTGTTATTGTTGAGTAAATAAAAATGTGTTATTTAGAAAAGAATAACAAAATAGAAGGAAAAAAAGATTGAAAAAATAGAGATTTTAGCATTTTGAGGCTCTGAGCCCCATTTCTTTAACTTGCAGACGGCAAAAAAAGTCTGGCATTATACGATTTTAAATAAAAACAATAAACGTGGCTTGATATTGAGTCAGAACATGTTTTTATGAACCCCACAGCTTCCGGTCTTCCAAGACCCGAACGGAAAAAAAGATGCATTGCAGGCACGAAACACACTAATAATAATAATAATAATACATAACATTTATATAGCGCCTTTCACGAAACCCAAGGTCGCTTCACAAGTCGGGCAGGGGGGGGGAGTAGGGGAAAAGAGGCAGACAGGTCAGGGGGGGGGGCAAGCAAGTAGCGGAAAAATAAACCTATCAAACTAACTATATAGTGGGGAAAGCCTTGGTGAAAAGGTGCGTTTTGAGGGCTTTTTTGAAAGTGTCCAAGGTTGGGGCGCCGTAGTTGGACACTACCAATAGAAATACATTGCTTTTAAAATCGTTCTGTGTGACACGAAAAAAAGTGGAAAATCGTGATGGTGAACACGAATCAATAGATTACATGTCGTGACTATAACACGAAATGCCGTGAGACTGAGTTGTTCCATCCGATAGCTGCTACAATACAAAACAAAACGTCCGTCTGCTCTCCAATGATCAATGACAGCGAACGGATGGTCAAAGTAAGGTACAAATAAACAGAATCACACGAAGCCTGCTTAGTGTTGCCTGACTTTATAAAGTGTGTTTGCGTTCTCGTCACTTTGCTCAGCGCTACTGCTTGTTACAACTGTTATTTGCCGTACTCTCCATAAACTGTTGGCTCGGGTTAATCTCGCACCCCTCCGACGTAAGCGTGACGGATGCGGTTCTTGCTTCTAGACCAACAACTTTTTGGAGCTTGAAACGAACCGGATCCCGGAGCTGAGAGGCGGCTCCGCTGCGGTGTGAACAGGAAAAAACGGTGCTTTTCAGGCTCTAGCGCCGAGCCGGCCCTGGAACCGCGTTGGTGTGAAAGGGGCATAACTGTCAGCCCCTCCCTTTATTGTTGGCACCTGTGTCCCAATACCGCTTGTATACTGTATATAGTCCTCGTCTACCTTTGTCCTGTGCCAGTTCATGTTGTTCCATCAAGAGAGCCAGCTTTTCATACCAAGAGACTTTTGAAGCAAGTTTTCATAGTCAAGTTTATTTAGTTCCCATTTTTGAAGTTTGCTTTTTCTACGTTTTGACTCTCATGAGTGATTTTTAGTTTGTACCTTATCTTTATTCAAGTCAAGACCTTTTTGAACAGCGAACTTATTTTTGAGTTGTGCATTTGAGTCCAAGTGTCTGTGTCACGTGTCTGGAACAGAGAGGAAGTAAAGGAAAATCAGAGAGAGGGAGACAGCAGAGAATCAAACACATACGCAGAAGAAAATATGGGAAGCTAATACCAGGAAACCCCCACAGCAAACCTCAGTTAAAGAGAGGAACTTCCTGTCTGAAGTTGAGAGCAAATACTGGTTGTTGAAACACAGTAAATATCCTCAGCTGTGCTGCCGTACAAAGACAAACTGCAGGAACTCTGACAGAAAGCATGTGAGGAGGCCTGTTAGCTTTAGCATGAGTTCATCTGGAGTCACTGTTCTCTGGATTCTAGTTGAAACTAAATGTTGAGCAGATATTCAGTTGGTGGTCTTGTCTTGTACTCACCGGGGTTTGGCAGAGATCCTGCTGTGGTGTTCAGGTTTGGTTTAATGTTTCTTTATGGAGAAATAGAGAGGCTTGTCTCGACTGCAGCTCTGATCAGAAATACTTTGATACAGGAAGTGCCACATAGCAGCATTCCTCTCACTGTGTTTCTCTGGGGGGAAATAAAAAATCTGTAAAACATCAGTAAAACATTCAAAGTCCTCTGTGGGCAGGGCTGGAAAAAGTATTCAGATTGTTTACTTGAGTGAAAGTGGTAATGCCACACTGTACTCAGTTTCAAGTCAAAGTACTGCATCAAGAATGGAACTGAAGTTAAAGTTGTTCAATACAATTAGGAAAATGTACTTTGTAGTAAAAGTACTCATTACTGAATAAACTCCAAAAATATTTGTTCAACTTTTATTTCATTTTAATATTCCCATATTTAATTAT
This sequence comes from Notothenia rossii, assembly GCF_949606895.1. Taxonomy (NCBI): domain Eukaryota; kingdom Metazoa; phylum Chordata; class Actinopteri; order Perciformes; family Nototheniidae; genus Notothenia; species Notothenia rossii. The sequence continues at coordinate 1,965,339 of NC_136903.1, read as the reverse complement.
GCATTTATTCATTCATTGTCCTTGTATTTATTTATTACTGTATTTATTTGCACGATTATTTATTATTTTATAATTGTATTCCTCTTTTTATTCATTCATTCATTTATAATTTCTTTATTTATACTTGTGTCATGTTCCTATTCCTCATATTTCACATCATTGATCCAGATCTGTACAGTATGTAAAGGTATTAAATACATGTAGTGGAGTAAAAGTACAGAGTAGCATAAAATGGAAATACTCAAATAAAGTACAAGTACCTCTAAAGGTTACTTAAGTACAGAGTAAATCTACTTAGCTACTTCCCACCTCTGGTATTAATGTACACCAAAAATATACTGCTACACATTTTTTTGTTATACCAAGGTGTACTTATCAGCTATTTGTTTTGACTGTGTTTGTATGAGTGTCGTGGCTTCCTTCCTCGGGTTTTGTTCATGGAGACGTTCCTGCGCCAATTGCCTTCCAGGGTTCAGACGGCGGTAGCCAAAACGGGTAGCCGTTTTTTCTTGGCTACCCAGCAGCGCAGTGCAGAGGCGCTAGCTGTGACACTCAGCGCCCCCTCAACAGTTAAGAAGGCTTGGGGGAGGCTGGACGCGAAAGTAACAAGCCGGCGTGGAGACACAGGATTGTTTTTACCACGCGCGGTTCGGGGCCAGCGCGAAGAAGTGTGTCGCTCCCTGCAGCTACAAGCCTCCGGGAAACGGAGGAGCCAGCGCTCGGTAGTGGCCCTGAGCGTTGGCGGCACGAGCAGGCTTCTCTTCGTCAGCAACAGAGTCTCAGGAAGCTTGTTTCTGTGTGACACGGGAGCTCAACGGAGTGTAGTTCCTGCTTCGAGGGAAGACGTCGCTCGTGGGGGACCTGGACCGCGGTTGACGACGGCTAATGGCGGCTTCATTCGCACGTACGGCGTGAGGCCTATGTGTTTGTGTATTGGAGGACAGCTGTTCAACTGGGACTTTGTGACAGCGGACATTTATTCCCCTCCTCGGAGCGGATTTTTTGTGTGCTCATGGACTCTTAGTGGACGTTAGGAATAGGCGTTTGGTTGATGCCTTAACGTTTTCTTCCCTCGTGTGCACACTTGGCAGCGCAGCGTACAACGGGCTGTCGGGCTCGCTGTCGGGGGCAGACACGTTTCTCAGACTGTTGGCCGAGTTTCCAGACCTGTCGCTGCCCACCTTCTCCGCGCTTTCCACTAAGCATGGCGTGGAGCACCACGTCACTACCGAGGGGCCTCCTGTCTACGCCAGGGCCCGGCGGTTGAACCCTTCTAAGCTGGCTGTGGCGAGGGCGGAGTTTCGCAACCATGGAGCGCCTGGGCATTGTCCGCCGCTCCGACAGTCCTTGGGCTTCCCACGTCGTCCCCAAACCGAACGGAACACGGATTAATCATCAATCCTGCAAAGTGCCAGTTCAGGGTGTCTGACATTGAATTCCTGGGGCACCGCGTCACCAAGGGCGGTGCGACACCTCTGCCAGCGAAGGTGGAGGCTGTTGCGGCTTTTCCTCGCCCGCTCACAGCCCGGTCGCTCCTTGAGTTTCTGGGGATGGTGACCTTCTACCACCGTTTCATCGGCCAGGCCGCGCACATCATGCGGCCGCTGTATGAAGCTTTGAAAGGCAAGACCCCCGTCCAGGCGATCGACTGGACATCAGAGGCGGACGTCGCTTTTGCCGGGGTCAAGACTGCGTTGGCTCAGGCGGCTTTGCTGGCACACCCATCATCTACGGCTCCCATCTCCATCACCACGGACGCGTCGGACTACGCGGTCGGCGCGGTGCACGAGTAGTGGGTGGAGGGCGCTTGGCAGCCGCTCGCCTTTTTCAGCCGCCAGCTGACGCCCAGAGAACGCAGGTACAGCGCTTTTGACCGTGAGCTCCTGGGTCTTTATTTGGCCGTGTGGCACTTCCGTTTCATGCTGGAAGGCCGGGAGTTTACAGCGTTTGTCGACTGCTCAGGAGTCGTGGAGGTCGGCGTGTCGTTCCTCCCCGCCATGCTGATTTTGTTTATGTGTGAATTCTGGGGGTGCTTGTGTGGTGACACCATGTGGGATCATAATTCACCTTGTTTATTGTGTGGCCACACGGACCCTTTAGTGCAGGGGTTCTCAACCTTTTTTGGGCCAGCGCCCCCCTGTCCATTATCCAGGTCTCTTACCGCCCCCCATCAAAAAAAGTAGACTTATTTTCTTCCCTGAATATTAATGTTGACTAATATTCTGTGTTATTTCATTTAAAAAGCATGTCACTGAATGCCAAATAATAGATTTGATTTAACTGGGCAGTTGGAATATCATTATCATTAGTTTACCAGAGAGCAGAAAAGCCATGTGAATGTGAATTAAAATGATATTTATGAGTGTTAAACAAACTCAGACAAGAGCAGAGAATACAAACAGACTGCTACGGAACAGCAGCAATTTCAAACATGTCCAGTGCAGAACAAACAGTAGGCTACAAAACTGTACATTAGGCCTACAGAACTAACAGGTCGGAAAGGTGTTGCATTTCGCCAAATTGCGGGGGGGGGAAGGTTAGTGTGAGCCCTGCGCTTGGTGGTTCTCCGCCAGTTTCTTCACTGCGGGTTGCAGAGAACTTAGTTTCAGTCGCAGTGCACCTGAGGCCGTCAAGTTCAAGCGATTGCGGTACTTGGACTGCATGTGGAAGACCTGGCTGAATCCCTGCTCCACGAGGTATGTGGTTGGGAAAGCCAGAAGAAGCAGACTCGCTTTCTCCCAGAGAGCCGGGTAACGCTGAGAGTATTTGACCCACATGTTGCCCCAGCCAGAGGTGCGGAAAATAGCCTGGGCCTCATCGTCACTCTGGATGTCGATGAGATGCTCCTGTATTGCTGGCTCGCATTCCGCCACGTCCGCCTGAAAGGGCTGCACCACCCAGGTGGGAACATCGAGGTCCAAAAGATCTCTGAAGCGGATCTTCAAGTCGGCATTCACCATCCTCAGGTGGTCTGTGTAAATGAGGAGGCGCTCATCGGTAAGAGCCTCAAACACCTGCAATGAGTATAACCAGGAAATTGTTATCGGTGCAGAATGTTACCATCCGATTTTAAACTGGTTATTTTATTGCTAATTAGTTTACGAATTGATGTTTCTTTATTCTCATAATACATTCAGAACATAAGGTATTTATACTAACCAGGAACACAAATATAGTGTTGCATAGAGTAGCCTACATTTATTACATGTATTATTTATTATTATCATTATTTAGTAGCCTAGGCTGGATCACCTTGGTCAACAGCTGGAAATGAGCAAACTGCCTCCTGCCTATGCTCTGCCGGTATAGATCCAGCCTGGAGGTGAGACTGTGGATGACCGCCTTGCTCTGGATCAGAGTAACTCCTTTTCCTTGGAGCTTCAGCGTGACTTCATTCATTTTTCCAAAGAAGTCTGCGAGGTACATGATGTCGCAGCGGCTGGATGACACCTGTTCCCCGAGAGCTGCATCCACCTCCTCCAGGAACTCCACGATGCTGTCAAACAGCTCACAAAAACGAGCAAGGCAGTTTCCTTTTGAGAGCCAGCGGACATCAGTGTGGAGAAGAAGACGCTCAAAGGTCTCATCATTTTCCTGACACAGCTGTCGGAACAATCTGTTATTCAGGGCGTGGGCTTTTATTTTGTTTATTGCCTTTACTGCAATATTGAGAGACTCGTGGAGACGTGGACCTTTAGATTTGGCCACAAGGTTGTGGCGGTGCAAGACACAGTGGACTGTGAGGACATGCGGGACCTGCTCCTTCAGCAGAGTGGTGAAGCCACGGTACCTGCCAACCATGGAAGGGGCACCGTCAGTAGCACATGCGAGGATGTTGTTGATCGGGATTGACTTCTCCTGTAGATAAGCATCCAGTGCATTAAAAATGGTCTGGCCCTTGGTGTCTGTGACCAGATATTTGGAAAATAAAAATTCCTCAGCCATCTCCTGACTGTTGGAGGTGCTATAGCGGACATAGGCCATCAACAGAACATTGTTGTCAGAAGTGGTTGTCTCATCCAGCTGAAGGCTGAATGGAGTTTCCCGCAGGATGGCACACAGCTGCTCCTCTGTATCAGCACCCATTTCATCAATCCTGCGTGCTACGGTGTCCTTACTGAGTGGGATGGATTTCAGCACCTGTGTGGGATCACGCTCCATCACAGTAGATATGACCTCTTTGATGGCAGGGAGTACCAACTTCTCTCCGATTGTGAACGGCTGCCCACATTTGGCTATCAGCAAGGAGATGTTATATGACGCTATTAGCCCGCTGTCAGTCTGGGTGGTCTTCCTAGCGAAGAGACTGCTAATGGTGCTCCTACCATGTTTCTCTTTGAGGGCCTGGAAGAACGGACGCTCCTTATCTGCCTTATCCGGGTGGATCTTGGTAAGGTGCTCCTTTGAACGTGAGGGTTTCATTCCCTCATTGGAAAATACATGTTCGCAAAGTAAACACATTGGGAGCTGTGCATTGGTAGGAGACGGTATGAAGCCATAGCTAAGATATTCAATAGATTACTGTCTGCATTTTATCTTTTTTCGCGGCCATTTTGCTGATGTAATATGATTTTTGTTGTTTTATGATGCTAATATTTAGGGGGGGGGGGGGGGGGTAGTGTCACGATATGGCGGCAAACGCTAGAGGGCTAGCTGGTGACATGACAAGACATCGTGCCGGGAGCGGACCGGAAGTCGTTGTAATTTTGAACAAACAGAGCTCTGTGTGGAGCAGCCTGGCTAGCCAGCTCTTCCATGTCGTAGCAGACATAGAAACGGGTATTATTTTCATAAACTGACCACTTAGTTCGAATCTGTTAGTGGAATTTGTCATATCAAAACATATCAAAATTTAACAAAGTGACACAGATTATTAACAGTCGCGATCCCAAAATTACAACGACTTCCGGTCCGCTCCCGGCTGCTTTTTGTAGGGTACGTTCGTAAATGCGCTCAGAGCGCTCCGAGCGTCCCCGTTCCACAGTCCAGAGCGCTGCGCTCTGAGCGCTCACAGCTGGGTGCTCTGGCGGAACAGACGGGTTGTCCGAGCGGACTGACCGTTCGTGCATTTACGAACGTACCCGTAATAACACTGCTGACAGCTGACCAATCGCAAGCAGAGTTGTGGTTTCCTATAGCAACAAAAGATGCTGACAGCTGCTTTTTGTACAGGAAAAGACGCTGTGGCCAGCGTTTTTCATGACAAAAAGACATTATGCGTGAACGCCCCCCAAGAACACCTCAACGCCCCCCTTTCAAAAATATTGCTTCCAGCGCCCCCCGATGTTCTCTGAACGCCCCCTGGGGGGTGGTACCGCCCCCGTTGAGAACCAGTGTGGGAACATCTGTAGCTTTAGCTGTCATTCATGCTAGCTTGTGATAGAGCAGTTCATGTACTAACCTAATGGAGATGAATGGATAATAAAGATTGGAACTCCATTCTTAATACACCGCCTCCGACTCCCTTTCTTCGGCATCACAACATAAACATTATCTTGCACATTTTATCTAACCATCTCCGTTTCTAACTTTCAATATATTTTAAAAGAGATCTCTCTCTCTATCATCTGCGTGCGGGGGCGGGGCCTCACAGACACGCTGCAGCGCTGTGCAGTGTGCACACAGTTCTGCCGAATATTACATTTTGTGAGTAAACTTTCCCACCAATAATTCCAATAAGTATTCCAAAATGTATTCACTTCAGGTTTACGAAAGTAACTGCAATCAGATTACTCGTTTTTCAAATGTAACGCCAGCTGAATACACTTGATTTTTGTATTCTGATTACGTAACCCCGTTACATGTATTCCGTACAACCCAACCCTGTGTATATCTCTCAGGTAGTCCACCAGCAGATGAAAAACACCCACCTCTCCGCCTCTTCCAAGGGACGAGGGAACCGTGCGGCAGAGTTTCCGTTAACATTTATTTTCTTCTGACAGCCCAGCAGCAGGAGAGGTGGGGAGAGGGAGACGTGGGTAGAGGGAGGCGGGGCTATTTCATCGTTATCAGAAAATGATCGTATAGATCGCTGCTAGATGAGGGCAGTGGGGGCTCTTCTTGGAGTCTGGCTTTTTAAAAAAAAAAAAAAAGTTCATTAGTGAACTTTGAGCCATCATTTATTTTGCAGGCAGCTCTCTGCCTCTCTCATGTTATTATGGCGCGCCGGAACCAACAATCAGTTGTTGTTTTTGTTTTTTACCGTAAATGAGTTCGGTTCAGAGGATAAAACACATACAACATTAATTAAACTCGATATTTGTTCACTTTAATTTCACTTTGAATGCTTGGATATTCTCAATGGGTGAATACATTTTTTTATAATAATAATAAAATAATAAAAAAGATTAAATCATTTTAAAATGACACCGAAGCTTTCTCAGGGTGGGCCAATGAGTAAACTGAGTGGGCCTGGGCCACCTTTATATGTCATTCAGTCAAATAACGAGTCCTCGCTAAATGACAAAGTGCTCTTCATTTAACATGTTAAAGATTTTGTAAAAATGTGTGATTTCAATTAATTTAGAGCAGATTATTACATGTATGGACTTAAGTACAATTCTGCTGGTATTAAGCTGTTTATTTGTGTTTTATTCTCCCTCCGGCAAGGCCAATGTTATGTTTTATCATCGAGTCTCTTAAAGTTCACATCTTCAGAATAACCCAATCTGTTTTTAAATAACACTCTTCTTAAATATTCTTAACTGATATGAATGAAACCCATATAGGCCGCAGTTTGTAATGAACTCCACCAGAGGGCGGCATCAGATATCACTTTTAATCTACAATCTTCTGCACTGATTCAGTAAAGCATGGGTATTAACCATGGCATTAACCTATGTACATTAATAAATCATGTGGCAATAATGGTTATGGGTTTGCAAGTCCGTTTCAATAAAGCATCCACGGTAAGAACATTCATTAGCTTGCATTAAATGTCACTTTTTGATGATAGCTAATTCAAAGTATAATGAAGTCACAACAATCGTAACTAAAGCCATTGGATGTCTCAACAAATCAAGTAATGCTTTATAGTTTTAGCCATTGTTAAGCTTTGATATCTACTATATATATGATGTCTATGTCTGAATGAAACACAATAAACACTTTGCTTTGCTTTCATTTATTCATTTAAAGAAAAAAGGTAATATTCATAAGGTGTTCTTGTGTTTTTTTATTTAGATTATTATGATCCCCATTAGCAGAAGCATGATCATTTGCACTCCTTCCTACGGCCCATTAACAGACTTTAAAGTAATTGATTCCACTCTAAAAGCAGATTTACAGCCTTATCAACATCTCATCCCGTCATAATAAAAATAAATCAAAGAAGATAAACATTATTATCATTATAGCAACCCTGAACAACATTAAATCAAACTATTTCTTAATTATTAATAACAGACATGTTCATGCTAGTGAAAAGTAAAAATACATGCTTTTCTAAATGGCCTTGACTTTTAAAATGTCAATTACATTCTTTCAATTCCAAGCAAATAGAGTTTTATAGAATAACTGTTTACCTCTGGTTCCTTACACCATAAGTGATGCGGTGTAATATTACCAATATTCCATATTCTTCTGAACAATGTGCACCGGCAATTAATGTCCCCCGCCCAAAGCTCTGTGCATGACTGTTCCTTTGAGTAATGAGTGCCGCTGATCAACTCTTGTGATGTATTCAAGGATAAGACAGGTGAAGGCTTTGCCCTCGGCACCATGGACGTTTATGGAACTTTTCATGCTTCTAATTTCTAAGAACATATAGTTTAGGAAGGTAATCAATCATTACAATAATGAGACTGTATTGGATAATATATATCAGTGTGCTGGCCTTGGTTATAAGTAGTAGGACATATGTGAAACATCAAAGACATGTTAACAAAGAAAAGAAGCATCTGATAGATCAATGAAAACCCTGTTCATCACCAGTATATATATATATGTGTTATATTAAATCATAACGAATCCCTCTGTGGAAAATCCAAATGTTTTTACTCTGTGCGATCGACAGGAGTGATGATCAGAGGGTTATCACTATCCCCTTTGCAACTAAGCCCAAAAAAGGCATTGTCCCGAATACTGAAGTAGGTAGAGTTTCTCTTTAAAGCAGCAGCCAGTGAAGGAGTAGATCAGAGCTGCAGCATCAACATCATAAAGGGAGACCAGACCCTCCTCATAATCCACAAACACCCCCACCTCCTCAGGCTGAGACTTCAGAGAGAGACGGTGTTCAGGGTCAGCGCAAGCGTAGAACTTGTTGCCAGCCCTCAAACCTATGATCCAGAAACCATTCCCAGGGGTCAGTGTGATGTTTCCCTTCCTGTTGATCGACTCTCTGTCCACTCCTAGATTGCAGTCAGTCCCACCTTTAACCTGAACCTCGTAATAAAATCTTCGTGAAGAGAAACTCTGCTTTGCTAACACAGAGTCACTATAATCAAATCTCTCTGGATTGTCTGGGAGATTCTTCTTCGGATAACCACAGTTGATTGTTTTCCATCATCATGAGGTTGGGTTGTGCTGTATCAGGATCAAGGGTCTCGAGTCACATGACTTGACTCGAGTCAGACTCGAGTCGCATATTTTTGGACTTGAGACTTGCTTGACTAACATTGATAAAAGACTTGACTTGACTTTGACTTGGTATTCATGACTTGAGACTTGACTTAAGCTTGAGACAGATGACTTGAAAGGACTTGACTTTTTAAAATTAAACATTTGCGTTTGTTTTTGTAGTGAGATATTACATTTAGTTTTTTTCAGACGTGATTGGGTGATTATAGCGCCATGCGCGCAAACCTGGCAACCCACTAGAAGGCAGGAGTTAGCATGGCAGCGGCTAGCGTTACTCCAAAAATAGTCAAGTTTGGATTCAAGGATTATTTTGTCGATGACGGTAATAAGAAGAGAACAGCGGTATGCAGGGTCTGCAGCATAAAGATCAGTGACACGACCACCACAACGTCCAACTTCATTTGTAACTACAAAAAAAAAACACAGAGAAAGGTGCGTGCATGTGTTGTGTTAGCGAGAAAGCTAACGTTACATTTAAGCACGTTAGACTTGGTAAATGACAAAACGGTAAATGACCACTAGAACCTCAAAGGGATTCATTTTGACTAACCCTGATACTGACGGGCTGTCAGGAGAGAGAGAGAGAGAGAGAGAGAGAGAGAGAGAGAGATGCCTCGTTTATTTCCCTGTGATATTATCAGAAGTTACTGTAAACTTTTGAATAATGTAGTTCATCTACTTTTAGTAGTTTGTTTAAATGTTTTAATTACGTTGCTTTTGTTTGTAGAAATGCATCATTGCTTGATTTATTGTAAAATGAATCTGAACTTTTTGATCTGTTATGATGATAAACTGAAGCCATTTCTAAATTAATACAATTAAGTGAGTTTTAAATCGTCCTGCTTAGTTTATAAGGAAATTATGAAGAGGAACAAATGAAATGGTTTAAATGATATCTCTGTAGGAGCTGAGGCTGTTGGCGGTTCTAGTGTTAACAGACCTTTAAATTAAATATGTGTAATGGCAAATGCCATATATAATTTTCTTAACTGGAATTCTGCCTTTTTGAACAGACTTTTTGAATCCTAGCTATTGTCTGCAGTTCTGGGGTTAATATGAAACTAATATGATCGTCATCAGTCTAAATTAGATTTCAAATGATTAACTGTGTATGTAATGAAGATCATAGTGTGGGTTGAATCCATTTTCAAAACCACTGTCTTTTAACTGATTTAAATGTGTAAACTGGGCTTATTCATCGGAACATCATAGGAATTGATTTGACTTGCTTGACCTGAACAATGACTTGACTTGACTTGCTTGACCTGACTTGACTCTCACCACAGTGACTGGGGACTTGCTTGATACTTGTAGTTCAAGACTTGAGAATTGCTCATCACTTGCACATGTAGGACTTACTCCCACCTCTGCATCCACCTCATACTGCTGGACTGTCTTCAGCTCCACCTCAGCAAGCAGCTGACTGAGTGTCTCCTGCACTTTAATCAAAGCTCTCCTCACAGTCCCCTCATACAAAGGACGGACCCTGATTTCTGTCCAGTTCTTGGTGGGTGGAGCAGCGTTCAGGGACTTGAAGCTTAGGAGGAGGTGGAGCTGGTCTTCAGAGCGTGAGAGCTGCTCCACCTCAGAGCTTCTCTTCTTCAGCTCAGAGACTTCCTGTTCCAGCTCTTTGATGAAGCCTTCAGCCTGTTCCTCTGTCTCTCTCTGCTTCTCTTTGATGGTGTCCATGAGCTCGGCCTGGCTTCTCTCAACAGACTCCTTCAGAGCGGTGAAGACCTGAACACCATCTGCTATCTCTCTGTCTGCTCCTTCCTTACTGAGCTCCACTGAGCGGTTCATCTCCTGAATCTTCAGTCGTCTCTTCTGGATCATCTGCTGAATTTCAGCCTCTGTCTTCCACAGCTCAGCCTTCTTTCCTTCATATTCTTCTTTCAGAGGAACAACATCATGTGTCTTGTGGTCTAAAACAGTGCAGAGCATGCAGACACACACCTGGTCGGTCTTACAGAACAGCCCCAGCAGTTTATCGTGCTTCACACACATCCTGCCTTCCAGGTTCTCCACAGGGTCGATCAGCTGATGTTTCTTCAGACCTGCTCTTGTCAGGTGAGGCTCCAGGTGAGTCTCACAATAGGACTCCAGACACACCTGGCAGGACTTCAGGGCCTTCAGTCTGGTTCCAGTGCAGGCGTCACAGGGAACTTCTCCTGGTTTGACAACGTGTTGCTCTGAGCTGCTGCTGCTGGCTTTCTGTTGAGCTGACCGTCTGACCTGAGCAGCCATCTCAGAGATGAAAGTGTTGACGCGTAGTTCAGGTCTTCTGTCGAAAACCTCTTTACAGTTGGGACACTGACACTGGACATCAACATCCCAGTGTTCAGAGATGCAGGCTTTACAGAAGTTGTGTCCACATGGTATGGTGACTGGATCAGTGAACACATCCAGACAGATGGAGCACAGAAACTGATCTTCAGTCAGCAGACAGCTGGCAGCAGACATGTCTACACTCTGAGGACAAAAAGCAAAAAGTAATTACATATCTTAAAGCATAAAGCAAAATGTAATTACATTGTATTGTATTTGTATCTGTTTCCTGAAAAAGTATGACAAGTTAAAACAAAACTAATTTCTGTGATATATTCAGCCAGTGCTTGGCTATTGTTGAAGTAGTATGACAAAGGTCCATGTTAATTTGATTAAAGCTTGATTCCTGTAGTCTATGGACATAAAGGGACTTTCTGTGTGCAAAAGAAAATGGTTCACAAATATTGGTATTCAATGTTTTGTCTAGTCCAGGGGTCGGCAAGTAAGTTTGGCCCTTTTTTTCTGAGCCACTAAATGGCGGACCAGCTCGTGAATTGTCAACGGGGGGGGGGGAGCCTTGCTGCAGTTCCGGCCGTCTGTGATTCTACAGATTCTACAGTTGGCCAGTCCGCCCCTGCTCAAAAACTTCAAGATCCAAAGCTTTAGTGCGTTTTGAATCAATGCTGACAGTCTCTTCTCGGTCATTGTAGACCGAATGCTTCTCGTTTTGCGCCGTCCCGTTCAAATGAAAATCACATTTCCATGCTCGCGCCAGGGCCGGGGGAGGGGTTACAAGGCTCGCGTCTTGTGCTGAATTCACTTGCACTCGGACATCAGGGATTTTCTCTCATAAATGTCCGATGAGCCAAAACTTTTCAAATGTTATTGCTGGCGGGCCAACAATGGCCCGTGGGCCGCCTGTTGCCGACCCATGGTCTAGTCCAGGGGTGCCCAACCTTTTTTGAACCGAGGGATACTTTTAAAGTTGCCAGTCTGCCGAGATCTACCAGTCCATTACTGACAGCGTACTACCACGTAAATACACACTTCTACTTTTGTACGATTAATACTTCATAAAATACTGCAGATCCTTTATCTTACCTCTTTCTAATCTACACACATACAAGTATTTAATTGAAGCTACACGACAGTGTTGTTGATACAGAGTTGGAGTTTATTCACACGTCACTCTGTTAAGATCTCTGTAATGATCGCGGAAAAAGGTAGGACCCAAATGCAGACTACAAAAACGGAAAAAGGTCTTGAAACAAAAAGCGAGCTTTATTTAAAAGCTGGTAAACAAAACATGGCAGAACTTGAAATGGTAGCACAGAAAACAACAACACAAAAAACTGACCGTGAGAAACATGGAGGAAGACCGGAGAGACAAACATGAAGAGTGACGTGAAGGGAGGACACACAAACAATGAACCGACAGGGGAACACAGGAAGAAACAAGACTAAATACTGGAAGGGGTAATCAAGGAACAAGAAACAGCTGGGTAAAGGAGGGAGAAACACAAGGGCAACAGGTGAACACAATCAGACAATCAGACAGACCAGGGAAACTAACGACAGGGAGGAAAACACAGGGAGAAGGACCAGACAAGAAACAAGGAGGAAAACATGAAACAGGGAACACAGAACAGCAAAACAAACCCAAACCTAGACATACAAAACTAAAAATGTGACATAACATAAGAATCGTTACAGAATCCGTCAAGGGACGGATCCTAGACGGACCCTTTTGGGGGTCGGTGGAGGGGTCCGGAGGACGGTCTGGGATGACAACCCAGAGGCAAGGCATAGCTCATGGAGGATGACTTGGGCGGACGGCCCGGGGGCAAGGCAGAGTTTGAAAAGTCTGGAGGCCGGGCTCGAGGGCGAAGGCCACTGGGGAATTCAGGAGGCCGGGCACAAGGTCGGGCAAGAAGGCGGCGACGGGATAGCTCCGGAGGACAACGTACATCACAATGGGACCCCTCCAGTGTCAGCTGGATCGCCGGAGCACTGGGATCAAGAGCAGGAGCTGGTGGGACCCCTGGCGGGACAGGCGTAGAAGGAACTCTGGACGGAACATGGGCTGGTGTCAGTGGGACCCCGGACGGAGAAAGAGCTGGTTTCGACTGGACCTCCAACAGGACAGGATATGGTGTTGGCAGGAAACCCGGCGGAGCAGGTGTCGGCGGAACCCCCAACAGGACAAGATATGGTGTTGGCAGGAAACCCGGCGGAGCAGGTGTCGGCGGGACCCCCAACAGGATAGGATATGGTGTTGGCAGGAAACCCGGCGGAGCACGTGTCGGCGGGACCCCCAACAGGACAAGATCTGGTGTTGGCAGGAAATCCGGTGGAGCAGGTGTCGGCGGGACCTCCAAAAGGACAGGATCAGGTGTTGGCAGGAAATCCGGTGGATCCCCCAATGAAACAGGACATGGAGTTGGCAGGACCCTCAGCCGAACCCCCAACGACACAGGACATGGGGTTGGCAGGACCCCCGGCAGAAGAGTAGTCTGCGGGACCTCCAATGGCACAGGACATAGGGTTGGCAGGACCCCCGGCAGAAGAGTAGTAGGCGGGACCCCCAAGGGGACAGGACATGGAGTTGGCAGGACCCTCAGTGGAACCCCCAACGACACAGGACATGGAGTTGGCAGGACCCCCGATGAAACAGGTGTCGGCTGGACCTCCAACGGCACAGGACATAGGGTTGGCAGGAACCCCAGCAGAAGAGTAGTCGGCGGGGCATCCAACGGCACAGGACGTAGGGTGGGTAGGACCCCCGGCAGAAGAGTAGTTGGCGGGACCTCCAACGGCACAGGACATAGGGTTGGCAGGACCCCCGGCAGAAGAGTAGTTGGCGGGACCCCCAACGGGACAGGACATGGAGTTGGCAGGACCCCCAGCGGAATCTCCAACGGACCAGAGCTTTGGGTAGGGACTTGAGAGGGGATTCGAGAGGTGACTTGAAAGGAGACTTGAGAGGAGACTTGAAAGAGGACTCGAGAGGGAACTTGAGGGAACTCGAGAGGAGATTCAAGAGGGGACCTGAGAAGGAACTTGAGAGGGGACTCGAGAGGGAACTCGAGAAGAGACTCGAGAGGAGAATTGAGAGGGAACTCGAGAGGGAACTCAAGAGGAGACTTGAGAGGTGACTTGATAGGGGACTCGAGAGATGACTTGAAAGAGGACTTGAGAGGGAACTTGAGAGGAGATTCGAGAGGGGACCTGAGAAGGAACTTGAGAGGGGACTCGAGAGGAGACTCGAGAGGAGACTCGAGAGGAGACTCGAGAGGGAACTCGAGAAGAGAGGAGAGAGGAGACTCGAGAGGAGACTTGAGAGGGAACTCGAGAGGAGACTTGAGAGGTGACTTGAGAGGGGAATCGAGAAGAGACTCGAGAGGGGACTTGAGAAGGAACTTGAGAGGAGACTTGAGATGGTCGGTACGCCGACAGGACACAGGGAGCAAGAGTCGGCCGGTACGCCGTCAGGACACAGGGAGCTGGCGTCGGCCGGAGAGCCAGTACTGGAGACGGAACTGGAGTCGGGACCATGGCTACTGGGCACGGAACAGAAGCCTGGAGCCTGGCTCTCTGAGCCAGGTAATGGAGCACGGATCCTTGGCTGTGTGGGCCGGTACTGGATTATGAGCTGGCTTCCTGACCTTGCATTTCTTTGAGATCTTTTGGAGGCTCCGTGGACCTCCGTGGATTTTTTTTAACAATCTTTTTTTTACATTTTCTTCTTTTCTTCTTGTGTGTCAGTCATCCACACCAATCAGAAGTGCTGTGCTCCACGTGTACCAGCCATTGTTAACCAATCAGAAGTGGCCAATGATAGAAGGTGATATACAGATTGATCCAATCACCTGCCAAGTATTTTTGAAAGTGCCTGCCCTTTCCGAATGGCTTCCAATGGAGCTCTCCTAGATGGTTTGGTGAAACCATCTGAGTCAGGTTAGTAATGCTCCATCACATGTTTCTATCACAGGGTGAATCTTAAACTGAAGCTTGACTTTAAAGCAACCCAACGGAAGTTTCATGTAAGTTTAGTTCTTCACTCGTAGCTCGGGCTGCGTTGGTGCTAGGGACGGGAGCATGTTGATGCGACCTTCCTAGCCGGAGATATGGCCGCCATAGGCGGCGCGTGAGGCTCAGGTTTGGGAAGGCTAAATAACTTTTTTTACCTGACGCTGCCCGCCTCCGGCGTCTATAGAAAAGAGATCAACTCAGTGAAAGCACCGCCTGCTGACCAATCAGAGCTCAGTGTGCAGAGCTTAAATCTATCAAGTCATATTACAGGATAAAGGAAATACAGTTTAAACTGCCGTATGCAGAGAAGACGCCGACGTGTTGCACTTATCATTCATATCACATCATCAATCAGATCATCGATCAGATAACATCACAATATTTCCTTATCTGAGTCAGCTGAGCCGTATCTGGCCGTGCAACACTTACATTGTCACATACTGTATGCAGACGTATTATTTTAAGCAACACATTAAGTTGACGAAACACTCGAGTCAAATGTAATGAAAGTCAGATCCACTCGTGTCTTAGACGGGGCAGTGATATCATAAACCTGTTGTACGCTTTCAAACACTCTGTAGTTATTTTTTAACCAGTTGTTCTGTATTCACCTTGCAGGTGCAACTATGTGGCTTGTATCCTGGATTATATGTTTAAGTCATGAATGTTTAAAGTCCATATTTGTCTAATATTAGTTTACTTTTCATTAATGAAGTATGACGCTGCGCTGCCAGTACACTTGTCCCTGTTTGTGATTGGTCAAATGTTGCTAACCCCACCCCTTTCACGTGAACGCGTTCTCAGCTGGAGAGAGAAACCCTGGCTTGAATTACCAAGTTTATAACCAGCGTCGTAGGACCGCTTAGCGAGATCTTGTTTGTTAGGGTTAGTTAAGATAACTCAAACATATCCAGGGTCTGTTGAACTGGCTTTGTAGTGCAGGGCACAGGTGGCTGCATAGAAGCGCTAATGTCAAAGACACAAACATACATGATATTTTTATTTTACCAGGATGCAGTGACAAACATATTTGGGAAGGCCTAGCCTTCCTACAGTACCCACAGCTCCTGATGGCCGCATTTTACAATAAACTTCCATTGGGTCGCTTAAAAACAAATATCGCAAATCGAATCGCAATCGCAATATTTGTCAGAAAAATCCGAAACATTTTTTTCCCAAAATCGTGCACTCTCTACCCCTTTCCAAATATTACAAACTAATCTTCTCATTCAGCACCTGTCCGCCGTAAACTTCGTTCCCTCTCCCCCTCTACCTTTGCCTCATCGAAGAAAACAGAATCATATAAGTTCTTCAGGTTTCATAGAGCCAAACATTTCAAGTGTTACTCAACTGGCTCTAGATAAGCCAGTCCTTTATTAGTATATAAGTGCTTTGTTAGTAATTCTATCTCTGGAAGTGGAGTCTAAAGAGATGAGTTTTCAGTCTGAAGAAGATGTGTAAGCTTTCTGCTGTCCTGATTTCAATGGGGAGCTCATTCCACCATTTTGGAGCCAGGATAGCAAACCCACGTGTTTCTGCTGATGGGAACTTGGGTCCCCCTCGCAGTGCGGGTGCAGCGAGCTGTTTGGCTGATGCAGAGCGGAGTGCACGTGCTGGGGTGTACGGTTTAACCATGTCCTGGATGTAGGAAGGGCCAGATCCATTCACAGCATGGTACGCAAGTACCAGTGTCTTGAAGTGGATTCTAGCAGTTACTGGAAGCCAGTGAAGGGAGCGGAGGAGCGGCGTGGTGTGGGAACATTTAGGAAGGTTGAAGACCAGACGAGCCGCTGCATTCTGGATGAGCTGCAGAGGTCGGATGGCACATGCAGGTAGACCAGCCAGGAGGGAGTTGCAGTAGTCTAGGCGTGAGATGACGAGAGCCTGGACCAGAACCTGCGTCTCTTTCTGGGTCAGCTGGGGACGTATCCTTCTGATGTTGTAAAGAGTGTATCTGCAGCAGCGGGTTGTAGCAGCGATGTTTGCAGTGAAGGACAGTTTGTTATCTAGGGTCACACCCAGATTCCTTGCAATCTGAGTCGGGGAAACAACAGAGGGGCCGATGTTGATTGTTAGGTCAAGAGTGGGACAATCTTTTCCCGGAAGGAAAAAAAGTTCAGTCTTGTCAAGGTTGAGCTTGAGGTGGTGAGCAGACATCCACTGAGAGATGTCAGCTAGACAAGCAGAGATGCGTGCGACGACCTGGGTCTCTGAGCGGGGAAAGGACAGAATTAGTTGGGTGTCGTCAGCGTAGCAGTGGTATGAAAAACCATGCAGGCAAATGACAGATCCGAGCGAGTTTGTGTACAAGGAAAAGAGTAGGGGACCAAGAACAGAGCCCTGAGGGACCCCTGTAGTTAATTGACAAGGGTCGGACTCGGACCCTCTCCAAGTTACTATTAATATCTTTGTACATCCAGCACTAAACTGTTTTATTGTAGAGATCACTTACAGTATCTTCTTGATTTTTTATATTCTATATCATTGACCTTCTACTTTCCCCCTATGAAAGTATGTACTTTTAATATTTTTGTCATCAAATAACATTATTCAACAAAAATAACATTATTCAACAAAAATAATTCAATAACGTGCTTTAACCACTAGGCAGTACACACAAGGTTCACACAGCATACTAATAATAACTTTGTATTATTAGTGTAGGACACTTATGTATGTATAACATCTGAAGATGTGTAGTTTTATTCATGTTTTCACATAATTTTAC
The DNA here is from genome assembly GCF_949606895.1 of Notothenia rossii. Taxonomy (NCBI): domain Eukaryota; kingdom Metazoa; phylum Chordata; class Actinopteri; order Perciformes; family Nototheniidae; genus Notothenia; species Notothenia rossii. The sequence continues at coordinate 1,947,737 of NC_136903.1, read as the reverse complement.
AGGATATTTACTACTTCTCATGTTTTACTTCTACACATTAATGTCTGATTTGTAAAACATCACATTACAGAAAGGTATATCCGTCATTTAATGGTAAGCTATTGAAATTGTGATTCCATAGATGTGTCTCCCATCACCCAAATCCCCTGACTATTCTCTCAACTCAGTATTTACATTCTTATATTCAAAGAAAATCAGTAATCTTTAAAAACGTGCATTGTGGCTAAAACATCCAATCAGCGAGCTGAGGATCTTTCCTACGTCTGTTTCCGGTATTGTTCCTGTAATGAGAATTCACATTTATGCTACATTGAAGGGTGGAATTGACTACACATCTTCAGAAACTTCATTTGCTTCAGATATAACTCATAGCGAATAAAGTATAAAAATATAAGTAATGAAAAGATAAAACACTGTCATGTAATTTACGTTAGAATAAATATAATGGTTTTGAATAATAGATGAGAGTCAAATCTACGTCACTTTACAGCCCCGCGCACTTTTGGGGAAACCAACGCTGTCATTTGAACGGCGATCAAGCCTGAAGCCACAGAGATCTTCTTTTACTGTCCTTTGTTCTTAGAGGAAGTTCAGAAACACGTAACTCTGGATTTGTTTTAATGTTTGAGGTGCAATAAACGACACAGCAGCTTTTTGGCATGTTATAACTATTATTTTCTGCCTCGCTCATGAGAGTAACAGCTGGAGAAATTACAGCCTCGCCTACCGATTTCAAATGTGTGCTCTAAAATGATATTTCTAAATTACTATTATCATTATTATAAGCAAGACAATAAATGGCAAAGATATGTAGAAAAAATAAACGTATTTAAGATACGTTCATAACAAACGTAACGTGGGAGAAAATACGTTTCTCGCTAAACGTAATTGAGAATGCAGTTTAGTTCTGTGGGAACGTAATTTTTAGGAGACAGGGTTGGTTCAGCAACACACTTAGGTCTCTGTAGCTAAAAGCAGCTACAGAGACCATTCATAAAATATTCAGCTTTTTTCTGCACTTCAGCTAACTTCAGCAACAAATGTACACAGTTTACAGAATTTGCACGCATTTTATGCAGGAAATGCAATTTCCCATAAAAATATTTAGAGTAGTACAATGCAAAAACAAATAGGTGTGTCCTATGCAGCCAGAGTAGTTATTTGACCCAGCACTGATTTTGAGTGATTACGTCACATGACCTGGAAGTTATTGAAGCAATATGTTCCTTTTCCCATAAAAAGTAGAGCAATGTTCTACTTTTGAAGCCTCGGCAGAAGCGTCAGCCAATCGAATCATATGCCAGTACAAGCTCTAGCCAATCAAACCGCGTGCTTGTGTGTCCGGGGCGGGAGATTCATGTGATTGGTTGTTGGTCGAGCGTCAGACACGCCCACCGGCAAGCTTCAACGCACGCCGCCGTGTGTAAGCTCCGTAATTTCACACTGCATTAAATGGTACGCTGTATGTCATGGGGAAAAGTGACAGTGACAAGTGTGGGAACTGTGGAGTTAGGGAAAATGTGGAACATATTTTATTACATTGTGTCACCTATAGAGTTGAAAGAGGGAAATTAAGGGATACAGTTTTAGAGGCAAAGAGGGAGTGGAATGTAGCGGGTATTCTGGGAACAGAAGGAGAAGGAGTAAGAGCTATCAGAAAAGCACTGTTCACCTTTTTGAGGGGAACTGGGATAGGGAAAAGAATTTAACAGTAGACCATGGATGATTTGGTTTTTGTTTTGTTTTATTTATTTTTATTTTTTTTATTTTATGGTTTTCTTTTTGATATGCTGGTTTATTAGAGGACTGACATGATGATACACACTCGTGTACAGTAGGTGGCGGTATGCAACCAAAAGCTGTATGCGACCCGCCATTAAAAAAGAGAAGAAGAAGAAGAAGAAGAAGCTCCGTAATGAAAGCCTCGTTTCGCGGAGAAGATGTCGCCGTCTTAATATAGCCCGCAGCAGGGGAAACTGACGATGCTGCTGGTCCGCGAATGTCTGTCGAATATCCAACCTAAAACTAACTTCACCACAGTAGAGAATCAAACACATATGCAGAAGAAAATATGAAAGCCAATACCAGGAAACCCCCACAGCAAACCTCAGTTAAAGAGAGGAACTTCCTGTCTGAAGTTGAGAGCAACTACTGGTCGTTGAAACGCAGTAAATATCCTCAGCTGTGCTGCCGTACAAAGACAAACTGCAGGAACTCTGACAGAAAGCATGTGAGGAGGCCTGTTAGCTTTAGCATGAGTTCATCTGGAGTCACTGTTCTCTGGATTCTAGTTGAAACTAAATGTTGAGCAGATATTCAGTTGGTGGTCTTGTCTTGTACTCACCGGGGTTTGGCAGAGATCCTGCTGTGGTGTTCAGGATTAGTTTAATATTTCTTTAGGGAGAAATAGAGAGGCTTGTCTCTACGGCAGCTCTGCTCTCGATCAGAAATACTTTCACTTTCATTCAGGAAGTGCCACGTTGCAGCATTCCTCTCACTGTGACTCTCCGGGGGGAAATCTAAAATCAGTAAAACATACTCTTTGTGAAATTATGAATAAAGAATGCTGGCCCAAAAATAGTATACTTTAGTGTATTAGAAATATAATGTAAGTATACAAAAGTGTATACAAGTATACTTCTACTTGTTGTGCTTAATTGAAAGTATGTTTAAAATGTACTTTTAAAAAGTATAATTCAAAATAGATGTCATTTAGCTCAATTTTAATGTACTAAATATAAATATACTATTTCTGAAATACTTAAAGTGGTATTTCAGTGTGCTTATTAAAAGTGTACTTGAAACTAAGTGTATTGTGAATTGCAACTAAGTACACTTTCGCTATACGTACTACATTGCAAATACTTATAGTAGTCATTAAGTAGCTATACTTATCGAAAGTACAATTCTTTTTTTTACTATTTTGTAATACCCTATTAGCATGCTTTAATAACGAGTACTTAAATACACTTCATTAGAAGTGTATACTCTTATAAAAAGTGCACTTTAATATACGTTTTTCTTAATTTGTACTTCATTGTACTTTTAAAAAGTATATTAACTTGCAAATACTTACGGTGGTACGTTAGTTTACTTTTGAAAAGTTCAATATTTGCAAGTCATTTGTAATACACTATTAGTATGCTTTATTTAAGTAGACTTGAATTTCACTTCATTAAAAGTGTACATAAGTATACTTACAAACAGTGCACTTTAATGTTAGTTCATTTTAAACTGTACTTCTTCAGTGTACTTTGTTTGTAAGTGTTTATTTTATAACACTTGTGAATAGTGTACTTTGTTTACACCTCTGGGAAGTGTATAGGTCTGGACCATGGTCTGGACTATTACCATCATGTATTAATGCACAAAGACTTACTTGACAGAAGGCACTTTATGTATGTCAGGTTCAGAACAGGTTCCTAAAACACATTGGTACATCACATTCTTGTTTTTTTTATATTGACGTCCGATAAGAACTCCTTGTACTTTGACTGTACTGGTGGCATATTTATAATATATAATTGTTAGTCATTAGCTCCAACAACTAGCTAGCGTTAAACCAGACCAAGGGCTATAAAGTAACGGCTGGAACCGAATAATACTGGACCTGCATCACGTGATGCAGGTCACTCACAACGCCCAATCAAAATGTAGCGGTTTGCGCGCCAACTGTGGTGGAGCCAAGTGCATTGGTGGATGGACGGTTATTGTTTGAAATTGAGCAGCCAGACCAGTAGCGTAGGCAGAAATGTACTTTAGGGTGGGCCTGTAAAAAATAGGGTGGGCCAGATTTTTCGATTGCAGCAATCCAGGGGGTGTAGATATCCAAACTTTAATTGTTCACAGGAGTTATGGTGTTACAGGTGTTTGTTTGTTATGTTGTGGTTATCTAAGAAATATAAATAAACAGAGTAGATCAAATTAGTGAATGACAATATTAATCCTAATAGTTACATTAGGATTTCCTGCTAGGAATAGTACATACACATAAATGCTGGAACAGTCAGCTTCATGGTAAACAATACCAGAAATGCCCGCAAGAGGGGCAAAGTGTTTTAACACGTGATAATGGCGGCTGACAGAGGCATAAAGTTATACACAGCTCGCCGCAATAGCACGAGACTGGACATATATGACGATCGCACATACCAAATATAATTATATCAACAGTCACAGCGGACAGAAAGTGAAACTACTGAACATTTAACAGGCAGTCACACTTACGGCAAACAAGTACTGCGCGTGACTGATGACATTACAGTGTGTGGGGTGCGTCCGGTAACTGTCTCACAGCTGCCCCCAAATTCACTAGATGAATTTGTAATAGCACAAATGTCCCTGCTAGAATGTGGGGTAGGCATGTCAGTCCTCTGGCATTTCAGGAAGTGTGATGAGTTTCGCCACAGGTCGAATATACGTAGTGCCTAAATTAATATTCACCTCTGCAGAGCGTATCCTACCGTCATCGCTCGGGTTCACTTTGGTTACCCGTCCAACTGGCCAGAGAGCCCGTGGCAGTTGCGGGTCGATGATCACGACGACCTGGTCTGTGGTTAGGTCTGGCGTAGGAGTGTGTCACTTTCGACGGAGCTGAAGGTTAGGGAGATAGTTACGTGTAAACTGGGCCCAGAAGTGGTCGGCCAAGACCCGGCTGTGTTTCCAGCGACGACGCCCAAGCAGATCGCAGTCTCCATACACTGCTTGTGGCAATGATGCATCTCGCCGCCCCGTGAGCCAGAGATTGGGTGTAATGGGGTCTGGATCAGCAATGTCAGACGTCGCATAGCCGAGGGGCTTGGAATTGAGTATTCCCTCCACTTCTGCTAGCACAGTCATCAGGACCTCTTCAGGCAACGTTTGGTTTTTCAGGACCACTTGCAGTGAAGCTTTGGTTTCCCATGTGCCGCCGAAGTGTGGAGCGAGTGGTGGATTTAATCTGAAGGTGATACTCTGTTCAGCTAGCTGTTCCTTCAGACTTGGCTCGAGTGCCGCAAAGGCTTCTTGCAGCTCGCGGTCACCTCCCCGTAAGTTGGTTCCTCGGTCGCAGAGGATCTCGTAGGGTTTCCCTCTTCTCGCCACGAAGCGTCACAGCGCGAGCAGGAAGGAATCAGTGCTCATACTACATAAAAGGTCCAAATGTACACACCGTGTAGTAAGGCACTTGAATATAATGCCTATCTTTATGGTGTATGGGCCAAAGCAGTCGACACCAGTGGACCAGTATGGTGGTTTGTTTATGCGTAGCCGTGCAGCGGGTAAGTCTGCCATCTTAGGAATGACAGGTTTGTTCCGCCACTCAACGCAGGCATATTGATGTTTCTGGACGTATCCAGTAGGTTCTCCTTAGCTCTGCGAATACACGATCGGGACCTGCGTGCAGCAAACGTTTGTCATAGTCCTGTATAATCAGCTTAGTGACAGGGTGGTCTGGAGCCAGGGTTATAGGATGCATGGTGTCCTCTTTCAGGTATTTCTCCCGAGGCGGCCTCTCACTCTGATTAGTCCTACAGCCTGGTCGTATACAGGAGAGAGTGGCAGCAAGCGACTTCTTGCCTCAACCTGTGTCTCTAGTCGGCTGGATGCAGGCACGCGTGGAGCAGCCGCCCCGTGCATGGATTGGTAGGTGACTTCAAGTAGTTCAGACCATGATTTGAAGAGTGTTAGATCTGAAGCCGCAGGCTCGGCTGTTGCAATGATTCCGCAGAAAGTGGTGTTGCGCGTCTCCTCTGTGTGTGCAGAACTAACCACGGGGTTAGCTGGCCAGTCGGCTGGAGCGATTAGGCTTAGCTAAGTCCAGTAGATGCTTTCCCCTTGTAATGCCGTCAGCGGGGTTCTCTTCAGAGAGGACGTATCTCCAGCTGTCGGTTCCGACGAGCTCCTGGATTTCCGCTATCCTTGTCCCGACAAACCCTTTGTATTGCTGGGAGTCAGACTGAATCCAGTGGAGGACTGTAGTGGAATCTGACCGGCTCACTTGGTTTGTGAAGACCACCCTGGAGGAGGCAGTTACAGTCAGTACAGTCATTGTGAGGGCTACATCGTGCAGTATGATAAGATGTTGTTGTCCACAGGTTGCACATGGCTTCTTTAAGGTGCAGTTTTCAGGCGTGTGTCCTCTCCCACACCTCCAGCATTTCCTGTTATCCTTTATCCAGCTTGCATTTTCAGTGTTAGTGAGTTTAGCAAAGTCGGCACAGGCGTTGAGGTAGTGATCCTGGTTCTTACAATAAGGGCAGAAGGGCTTAAAACGTTCACGTTTATTTAGCTGGGCAGGAGTGCTAGCAGCAGGTGATGGATTACAGTGTTGGGCTCCCTGCTGGCTACCAAGCAGTATAGTAGCAGGTCTGACTCTCTGAGGCTTAGCCACTCTTCGCTCCTTACTGTCGGTGTGTGCAGGCTCTGGACATGTGACAGTTATTCAACGTGAAACCTGTAATGTCTGGACTTTCCTCTCGAGCCACGCAGCGAGGTCAGGGAGAGTATATGTGAGGTTACTACCACTCTGGATGATTCCTCTGTTGAAGCAGTATTCCACGAACGAGTCTCTGAAGTGAGGAGGAAGTTTGCTGAGTAAGCTGTCAACATGAGACCCACATCTCAGCTCGGATGATGAGGGGCCTTCCATGGTGTTTAGCATTCCCACCAGAGTGCCAACTGATGCTGCAAAGTCTTCATAATCACCAGTTTTCACTGCTGGAGCGTTCAAGATGGCTTTAAGCTCTCCCTGAACCAGTTGTCTTGGCTGACCATAGCGTTGGGTCAGGGCTTGCATGGCAACATCTCTGGACTGCCTGGGGGGCGTCCCAAAGCAGGGAAGTTTGCACACTCTTTATTCAAAGTCCTCTGTGGGCAGGGCTGGAAAAAATATTCAGATTGTTTACTTGAGTAAAAGTACTAATACCACACTGTACAAAGACTCCATTTCAATTCAAAGTACGGAACTGAAGTTAAGGTTGTTCAGTACAATTAGGAAAAATCTACTTAGTAGTAAAAGTACTCATTACTGAATAAACTCCAAACATATATTTTCAACTTTTATTTTATTTTATTATTCCCATATTTAATTATGCATTTATTAATTAATTGTCCTTGTATTATATATTCCTGTATTTATTTGCACTATTATTTATTATTTTATAATTTTATTCCTGTTTTTATTCATTCATTATTTATTATTTATTTATTTATAATTATGTAATGTTCCTATTCCTCATATTTCACATCATTGATCCAGATCTGTACAGGAAGTAAAGGTATTAAATACATGTAGTGGAGTAAAAGTACACCTTTTATCTCAGCACTGCATGTAGTGGAGTACAAAGTAGCATAAAATGGAAATACTCAAGTAAAGTACAAGTACCTGTAAAGTGTACTTAAGTACAGAGTAAATGTACTTAGCTACTTCCCACCTCTGGTATTAATTTACACCAAAGATATACTGCTATAAGTATTTTTTTTTACCAAGGTGTACTTATCAGCTATTTGTTTTTACAGTGTTTGTATTCTTATATTTATTTTTGGAGCTGTAAGAACACAGGGGGGAGAGAAGGGGGGGAGAGCAGGTTCCTCCCGGGGTCCCTGAACGCCTCACGGAGAGTGCAGGGTATTTAACATTCTGCCCCGGACAGCAAGCAGGTTGTTGCGCATGCGCAGCCCATTGACCGTGCATGAATACGGAGCGAGGAGAGGACAGCAGCACAGGGAGGACCAGGAGGACATGGAGGGACCCATCTGCACCCCCGGGGAGAAGAAGAAGAAGAAACATGAGGAAGAGGAGAAGAAGGAGATCCCGGACAGGGTGACTCTGAAGAAGGAGATCGGGCTGCTAAGTGCATGCACCATCATCATAGGTGAGAACAAACATTAGAGGAAGAGGAGGGGGTGTTGGGGAGGGGGGGGGGGGGGGGGGGGGGGCTTTACTCCGAAGAAAAAACAGAGATCACTTTATTCCTGCAGAACTTTATAAAAAAAAACACATCTTTGTTTCTGCAGAACTCATACATTACAAACTAGGGTTAACACAATATTGTACTTGAGTAAAAGTAGAAGTACTCAGATCTTGTACTTGAGTAAAAGTAGAAGTACTCGGATCCGGTACTTGAGTAAAAGTAGAAGTACTCAGATCTTGTACTTGACTAAAAGTAGAAGTACTCAGATCTTGTTCTTGAGTAAAAGTAGAAGTACTCAGATCTTGTAATTAAGTAAAAGTAGAAGTACTCAGATCTGGTACTTGAGTAAAAGTACAAGTACTCAGAACAGGTACTTGAGTAAAACTAGAAGTATGCAGATCTTGTACTTGAGTAAAAGTACAAGTACTCAGATCTTGTACTTGAGTAAAAGTAGAAGTACTCAGGTCTTGTACTTAGTAAAAGTAGGAGTACACAGATCTTGTACTTGAGTAAAAGTAGGAGTACACAGATCTTGCACTTGAGTAAAAGTAGAAGTACTCAGATGTTGTACTTGAGTAAAAGTAGAATTACTCAGGTCTTGTACTTGAGTAAAAGTACAAGTACTCAGATGTTGTACTTGAGTAAAAGTAGAAGTACTCAGATGTTGTACTTGAGTAAAAGTAGAAGTACTCAGGTCTTGTACTTGAGTAAAAGTAGAAGTACTCAGATCTTGTACTTGAGTAAAAGTAGAAGTACTCAGATGTTGTACTTGAGTAAAAGTAGAAGTACTCAGGTCTTGTACTTGAGTAAAAGTAGAAGTGCTCAGATCTTGTACTTGAGTAAAAGTAGAAGTACTCAGGTCTTGTACTTGAGTAAAAGTAGAAGTACCAGAGTGTAGGAATACTCTGTTACAGTAAAAGTCCTCATTCAAAATGTTCCTCAAGTAAAAGTAGAAAAGTATTCTCATCAAAATATAGTGAAAGACAGTAAAGTAGTCGTTGTGCGGATTGGTCCATTTCAGAATAATATATATGATATGTTTTATAATGATTGATCATGAAAGTGTTCTCAAAGCTGGTAAAGGTGCAGCTAGTTTGAATGACTTTGTATACTGCAGGGTAGATGGTGGATTTACTCCAGGTGGAACTAGAGTAGAAGTACAAAATAGCAGAACATGGAAATACTCAAGTAAATACCTCAGATTTGTACTTAAGTAAATGTAGTTCCCACCTCTGGTTGTGTTAAGTGCTTACGTGGCTGAAATATCTGAAGTGCAGGATGTATTGTCAGGCAGAGGAACATTGTCTGCTGGAGCAGAACGGACAGCAGGCCGCTTCAAACACACCTCAGCTCAGTCAACACATCAGGGGGCCGTTAGTATTCATGTGGACCTGCAGGAGGTCATGGAGAAATGTCTGGAGAGATCCAGCTCTAAGTCAAAGTCAACGTGTCAATCTTTCAGTTTGTGTGTACAGACAGAGAGATCGAAATACTGTTTCCCACAATCCCGAACACAAAAATACAAATGTATATAAAAAAATGTATATTTAAGCAATAGCTCATGACAGGCCGTGGTATATGCTCATTATATCACAGCTAAGGGGCGTGGTTCGGCCCGACGGGAAGGTTCGACAAGAGCTCCTGCGGATGATGTCACATATGCTGGTCACGTGACGAGAAACGAAGGGGGCAGCCATTTTGGCAGTAATCGCGTCAGTAAATTCATTGGCAGGCACTGGCAGACTGTCGAGGATGGTGGATAACTGCTGTGCACCAGGTTGCACAAATAGGCGTGGGAAGAAGAAAGGTGTATCTTATTATCGCATTCCAAAAGACGCGGAGAGGAGGGAAAAGTGGATCGCAGCGATTAAAAGAGCCAGGAGCCGTCTGAACAAGACTGAAAGATGGGACCCCCCGGCCGTTTGCTTTCGCTTATGCAGTGATCACTTCATATCAGGTGGGTGAAGGAATACAGTACAATGCTACAAAAAGTTTTCAAAAAGCAAAAATACAAACTAGTTTCAGACGCACTGCAGTAGCTATCCAAGCTAATAAACAAACATGCTAACGTGACACTGCCGTAGCTAGACAAGCTAATAAACAAACAATGCTAACGTGACACTGCCTATCAAACTGGAATAATTTAATACTTACCCTTGCAGTGATGATGCCGAAGTTTTTGGATGTAAGACTCCACAGTTGAATGTTGTTTACGAAGCCGGACTGACACCATTTGTAAGCCTCCAAGCTTTTGTAAGCTCTGAGGGAGTCTCCTGAGTACACTGATGGAAAGCTTACAAGATAGCTGTGGATGTCCGCGTAGCGCAAGTCGGGTACATCGCCTTCAGAGCAGGAGGTTATGCTCTTGAAAAGCACACCGGGTGCATTATATGGGTCGCTTATATTTAATCTTTCTAATTTTGTACTATAAAGCCGAATTTCACTTGAATTAAAATGAGATGTATACTCGCACGGTAGGAAAACGCTGGCGCCGGTCGTCATGTTTACTGCCAAAATGGTGGCTGATAACCAAAAGTCACGTGACCGCAGGAGCTCTATACTGTTTTTCTCAGACGCGGAGGGATACTGACTTGTTGTGAAAAGTAACTTACAATTCTACCCGTGGTATATGCTCAGTATATCACGGCTAAGAACCAATCAGATTGCTTGATTTGACTTGTCCGTTTTATAAACCTATTTATTCGCGTCGTCGGGCCGAACCACGCCCCTTAGCTGTGATATAATGAGCATATACCACGGCCTGTCGTGAGCTATTGCTTAAATATACAAAATCAACAGACACATGTGCGCACATTAAGACATGAATAAAAGCACAACAATCAATATATACAAGATAACAGTCACTTCAATATCTTTGGGGTGTTCTCTCAGCTCTACGATTTCTGACAGAACTTCAACCAAACGTCACATTTTGTATTCCATGACCAAGGACCTGAAGTAAGACCATCCGGGAAATGGGAAGTCATTTTTGTAACATGAATAATATTTTTTCTGGAAAGTGCGGCTTTTAAAGTGAAACTTAAATAGTTTTTTTTAACAAGGAGACATTTTTTGGAAAGTGGGGACCTAGTTGTGAAAATTAAGACATTTTAGAAACCTTATTGGGAAGAGTGGTATTTAAAAGAAATTGTTTTAAAACATTGAAAGTCAAGCCATTTTTGAAGAGATTTCAAGAAAGTTTTTCAACTTAAAAAAAGTGCAATTAAAGTAATGTTTGTAACAAGAAATAAAAAAGTATAGTCTTTTTTTGAATTTCTTTTTTTAACATAAATAAAATGTTTTTAATAAAATAAAAAAGTAATTTTCAAGTGCAATTTTCCAAAAGTCGTCCATTCTGGGCAAAGAAGTTATTTAATTTTTTTTTGTTTTTTTTAAACTTAATGACTTTTGGGAGAGGGATGGGCCTTTGCAAGAATACACTGATCCAATGGGAAGAGCCGCTAACCCACTGTCAATCACTAAATATGTCTCTTCTACATCAACATGTGTCCCCTCTTCTTCATGTCTCTTCTACATCAACATGTGTCCCCTCTTCTTCATGTCTCTTCTACATCAACATGTGTCCCCTCTTCTTCATGTCTCTTCCTCATCAACATGTGTCCCCTCTTCTTCATGTCTCTTCTACATCAGCATGTGTCCCCTCTTCTTCATGTCTCTTCTACATCAACATGTGTCCCCTCTTCTTCATGTCTCTTCTAAATCAACATGTGTCCCCTCTTCTTCATGTCTCTCTACATCAACATGTGTCCCCTCTTCTTCATGTCTCTCTACATCAACATGTGTCCCCTCTTCTTCATGTCTCTTCTACATCAACATGTGTCCCCTCTTCTTCATGTCTCTTCTACATCAACATGTGTCCCCTCTTCGTCATGTCTCTTCTACATCAACATGTGTCCCCTCTTCTCCATGTCTCTTCTACATCAACATGTGTCCCCTCTTCTTCATGTCTCTTCTACATCAACATGTGTCCCCTCTTCGTCATGTCTCTTCTACATCAACATGTGTCCCCTCTTCTCCATGTCTCTTCTACATCAACATGTGTCCCCTCTTCTTCATGTCTCTTCTACATCAACATGTGTCCCCTCTTCTCCATGTCTCTTCTACATCAACATGTGTCCCCTCTTCTCCATGTCTCTTCTACATCAACATGTGTGCCCTCTTCCTCCATGTCTCTTCTACATCAACATGTGTCCCCTCTTCTTCATGTCTCTTCTACATCAACATGTGTCCCCTCTTCTTCATGTCTCTTCTACATCAACATGTGTCCCCTCTTCGTCATGTCTCTTCTACATCAACATGTGTCCCCTCTTCTCCATGTCTCTTCTACATCAACATGTGTCCCCTCTTCGTCATGTCTCTTCTACATCAACATGTGTCCCCTCTTCTCCATGTCTCTTCTACATCAACATGTGTCCCCTCTTCTTCATGTCTCTTCTACATCAACATGTGTCCCCTCTTCTTCATGTCTCTTCTACATCAACATGTGGGCCCTCTTCTTCATGTCTCTTCTACATCAACATGTGTGCCCTCTTCTTCATGTCTCTTCTACATCAACATGTGTGCCCTCTTCTTCATGTCTCTTCTACATCAACATGTGTCCCCTCTTCTTCATGTCTCTTCTTCATCAACATGTGTCCCCTCTTCTTCATGTCTCTTCTACATCAACATGTGTCCCCTCTTCTTCATGTCTCTTCTTCATCAACATGTGTCCCCTCTTCTCCATGTCTCTTCTACATCAACATGTGTGCCCTCTTCTCCATGTCTCTTCTACATCAACATGTGTCCCCTCTTCTTCATGTCTCTTCTACATCAACATGTGTCCCCTCTTCTTCATGTCTCTTCTACATCAACATGTGTCCCCTCTTCTACATGTCTCTTCTACATCAACATGTGTCCCCTCTTCTACATGTCTCTTCTACATCAACATGTGTCCCCTCTTCTTCATGTCCCTTCTACATCAACATGTGTCCTCTCTTCTTCATGTGTCCCCTCTTCTCCATGTCTCTTCTACATCAACATGTGTCTCCTCTTCTTCATGTCTCTTCTACATCAACATGTGTCCCCTCTTCTCCATGTCTCTTCTACATCAACATGTGTCTCCTCTTCTTCATGTCTCTTCTACATCAACATGTGTCTCCTCTTCTCCATGTCTCTTCTACATCAACATGTGTCCCCTCTTCTTCATGTCTCTTCTACATCAACATGTGTCCCCTCTTCTACATGTCTCTTCTACATCAACATGTGTCCCCTCTTCTACATGTCTCTTCTACATCAACATGTGTCCCCTCTTCTTCATGTCCCTTCTACATCAACATGTGTCCTCTCTTCTTCATGTGTCCCCTCTTCTCCATGTCTCTTCTACATCAACATGTGTCCCCTCTTCTTCATGTCTCTTCTACATCAACATGTGTCTCCTCTTCTCCATGTCTCTTCTACATCAACATGTGTCCCCTCTTCTTCATGTCTCTTCTACATCAACATGTGTCCCCTCTTCTCCATGTCTCTTCTACATCAACATGTGTCCCCTCTTCTCCATGTCTCTTCTACATCAACATGTGTCCCTTCTTCTTCATGTCTCTTCTACATTAACATGTGTCCCCTCTTCTTCATGTCTCTTCTACATCAACATGTGTCCCCTCTTCTTCATGTCTCTTCTACATCAACATGTGTCCCCTCTTCTCCATGTCTGTTCTACATCAACATGTGTCCCCTCTTCTCCATGTCTGTTCTACATCAACATGTGTCCCCTCTTCTCCATGTCTCTTCTACATCAACATGTGTCCCCTCTTCTCCATGTCTGTTCTACATCAACATGTGTCCCCTCTTCTTCATGTCTCTTCTACATCAACATGTGTCCCCTCTTCTCCATGTCTCTTCTACATTAACATGTGTCCCCTCTTCTACATGTCTCTTCTACATTAACATGTGTCCCCTCTTCTTCATGTCTCTTCTACATCAACATGTGTCCCCTCTTCTTCATGTCCCTTCTACATCAACATGTGTCCTCTCTTCTTCATGTGTCCCCTCTTCTCCATGTCTCTTCTACATCAACATGTGTCCCCTCTTCTCCATGTCTCTTCTACATCAACATGTGTCTCCTCTTCTTCATGTCTCTTCTACATCAACATGTGTCCCCTCTTCTCCATGTCTCTTCTACATCAACATGTGTCCCCTCTTCTCCATGTCTCTTCTACATCAACATGTGTCCCCTCTTCTTCATGTCTCTTCTACATTAACATGTGTCCCCTCTTCTTCATGTCTCTTCTACATCAACATGTGTCCCCTCTTCTTCATGTCTCTTCTACATCAACATGTGTCCCCTCTTCTTCATGTCTCTTCTCCATCAACATGTGTCCCCTCTTCTTCATGTCTCTTCTACATCAACATGTGTCCCCTCTTCTTCATGTCTCTTCTACATCAACATGTGTCCCCTCTTCTTCATGTCTCTTCTACATCAACATGTGTCCCCTCTTCTTCATGTCTCTTCTACATCAACATGTGTCCCCTCTTCTTCATGTCTCTTCTACATCAACATGTGTCCCCTCTTCTTCATGTCTCTTCTACATCAACATGTGTCCCCTCTTCTTCATGTCTCTTCTACATCAACATGTGTCCCCTCTTCTTCATGTCTCTTCTACATCAACATGTGTCCCCTCTTCTCCATGTCTCTTCTACATCAACATGTGTCCCCTCTGTGGAAAGAGACTCTGAAAGTTTCAGGAACAAAGATTCTCTCTCTTTTTGATCCATTTCTATAAAAACCTGTCTGAAAATGAGCTGATCAGATTTTGGCCACTTTATGATGTCATAACGATGTGTTGTCTTGTGTAACCATTAGCCAATCAGCAATCAAGGTAACCCCCCCCCCCCCCCCCTTATCACCTGAATCTCCTCTAGAGCTCCATTGAGTTCTTTGTAACCAAATGTCTCTCAGAGGGGCGTGGGGAGGGGCTCCTTATTTTCACCTAAAGTAACAGACAGAGAATCAGCACTTTGGAAACAGGGCTGAAACAGAGGGGATTATGGGTAATGCTGCAATGATCTGTTTGGTGTTTCAGCCAATCAGAGACAGGCTCTGGATATATCTGAGACCATGTTCAGCCTGAGTCTGGGCACGGGGAGCAGAGCTCAGGAACACAACAGAAGATCAGGAATAAACCACTCGGAGCTTTATAAAGCGTAGTCCAGAGAACAGAGAGAGGTCCTGTGTGCAGAATGCTGAAGCACCTTTCCTTTCACTCTGCGCTCACTTCCTGCAACAACATTCTGTCCCGTCAGATATACTCCGATTGCCTTCTGCTCTGTTCAATTGTATTTGTAGTCTTATGTGTTTAACAGAGACGCATGTTAAGGGTTTATATTCCAGCAGGCAAAGGAAGTGTAAAAGGAGGTTTAATGATGGGATGGAGGACCAGCTGTTTCCTCTCATGAATATATAGAGCAGGGGGGTCAAACTCAAGGCCCGGGGGCCAAATCCGGCCCGCGACCTCATTTCATTTCAGAGCTTGCAAATAATATTATATAGAATTCAATTGGGGTAATTGTTGAATATTTGCTTTCAATTATTTGCCCTTCTGTAGTTATTTATGAAGTTATTACCAGAACTGATAATAATCCAATGCAGAGCCAATAATATAATACATTATTTAATATATATGTATATATATTTATATCGAGAAGCTAAGAGCTGATTTGAAGATTCTAAAATATAAATCATATTCTGGATTTTTAACACTTTTTCTGTTTACTAGATATTCCATATGTTCTTTTATAGTTTTTGTTTTTGTTTAATTCTTTATTTATTTGGGGTCACATTATAGTACAAGTTCAGTTTTTCAAATCATATATTTTTAGAGACCCGAAAGTGACAAATGAAATAACAAACAAAATTAATCAAAATAAAATAAAAACGAAAAAGTACACAGGGGTTGTTTGAAATAGCAAATGTCTACACATGTACATGCATACATATCAACATACATTCAATACGCATGTGACCATACACACACATCTATACATATACATTCAATCGGTTATAGAAAAACAGTCAAACAAGGGAAATGTAAATTCTCCACTTTTTCCATATTTCTTCAGATGTGTTTTCCTGAAGCCTCATCGAGAAGGGGATTCTTTCCATAACATACACTTCATGGATTTTGTCGTACCAGTTGTCGAGAGAAGGGATATCCGCTTTGAGACATTTTCTAGTTATTGCTTATTTTGCTGCAACAGTAAGAATTCCAAATAATTGTTTTGCAGTTTGTGGGGATTGAATGTACGAGCACAAATAGAAATTCATCCCAGTTTAAATGGATTTCTCCTGTCTCTTATAGTCATGATGTCTTTAGTATTAATCTACAATGTAGACAATTATTTAAATAAATAAAAAGATTCGAATGAGAAGGTGTGTCCAAACTTTTGACTGGTACTATTTATAAAGTTACAACCGGCCCTTTGAGTGTAACCATAATGCTGATGTGACCCGCGATGGCATTGAGTTTGACCCCCTGACACAGCGAGACTGTAAGCAGAACTCATTTCTCCTCTGAGGGCGAAGCTGCTCTGTTCCTGCATTTGAGATCGATTTCAATTGTATATTGACTTTCTTTATTACTTTATTAAATATAACAAAAGACAAACTTTGTCCATTAATCATTTATCGGTTTCTCTTAAGAATTTCCTCCACAGCTCCAACACGAACCTGCATGTCATGTGAGTGAAGCTGCAGGAGTTCAAAGGCTTCAAATCAAGGCATTAAATGAAGTAAAGAGTGAAAGAGTGCCGGTCACTCCTTACTTTGTTTATCAGAGGCACTTGTGACATCAGCTCCATTTAGGAAGGAAGGAAGTAACGGATAAAAAAACAATTACATAGATAAAATTATGTATATAAACATATAGAAGTAAGGATTTTCAATATAAACATACAATAAATACAAATATTTGTATAAACAGAAGAACTTAGAGTAACATTTCCAATTCAAAATATATATAATAATATATATAAACACCTAAAAATGTATAAACACAAACATTTTAAGTCCAAAAAACCGATAAAATCTAATCTAATTTTGACACAACAAAAAAGAATCATAAAAAAAGACATGAACACAGAAAAGTTAAATAAACAATGTTATGCAAGTATTTATCGATATACCAGAAGTTAAATATCCTACAGATTTATATTGATTAACTATAACAAGTTCAAGTAAAAGTGTGCACATTGTACTTCAATACATATCCTGATGTATCGTGGTGTATGTATTGCACAGTTTGAAAAGGTTTGGCTGCTCGTGGTGCACCGAGCTCTGGTGCCAGACACAGTTAGTTAAATGTGAACCCCGGAGTATTTCCTGGTGCTGGTGATCCCCTCCCCTGGATAATTTATGTCGGGTTATGTAATGGCCGTCTGTGCCACTTGGCTGCCTTCTGCCGTGCTACTGGTAGCGCTGTAGTGTGAATGCGTGGATGTGCTGGTACTCTACACTGCATACTGAGGCTCTGTGCAGCACGGATTGTCCCGGCTGAGTGATGGCCTTTACCGCCTTCTCTAACTCACTCTGAGCTACAGCGCTTTGTCTCTTGATGCCCTGTAGAGACTCAGAGGGGAACAGTATGTGGGGTTGAACGTATGTAAGCAAACGCAACAAGTTAGCTGAAGTTAGTCATCTATCAGGTCACATTGGCACATTTAAATTCAAAAGTTAAAGGTGGGGTAGGTGAGTTTGAGAAACCGGCTCGAGATACACTTTTTGTTATATTCCATGGAATGCTCTTAACATCCTGATAGAAATGAATATCTGAAGTGCTTTGACAATGAATCCATAAAACATCTCATCTGTGTAAGCCGTAGAGCTGTAAAAAGCACGACCAATCATCTGAGCCGGC
>NC_136903.1:1904937-1924937 GCF_949606895.1 Notothenia rossii | reverse complement strand
AAAGGAGGTTTCAAACTCCCTTTCTAACCTCCTTTAGCTTAGGAACCACTGGACCTCCCTTACCGAAAGGAGAGGAGAAAATGCTGCCCCACAATGCCTTGCAGCCGCAGCATTTGCCTCACACAACAGTCGGCCGTTCACGGAAACAAACGATTATGACGGAGAAGTTATATCATGAAAGTTACGGTGCTTATTAAGCATTTTAAAACGTATGTGGTAAGTTGCCAAAGTGCTTTGTTTTGAACGTTCATCAGTATTATAATCAAAAAGAGAAATATGAACGTTAGTTTTTACTGAAATGATCAAATAAAGTCAACATTTCACTGAGCTGTGTGGGGTTTGCTCAACTTTGAAAAGATGTTTGAATGGTGATGTACACACTGATACATGTGAAGGACTTACGTTTATAATAAATACATTTGTATTGATTTTAAGATCTTTTCATACAATCATATGTATTGGGATCATTTGTATTCATGTGGACCGGAGGGAGAGGGTGACGAGCAGAAGTTTCACTTTCATTTTTTATTTCCATTACAACTTCGGTCATGAAGAATATGTTTCTCTGTCGTTCATAAAGCATAAAGCAACAGCATCAGAGCACGGTGCAGAGTCTCTAGATGAGTCCCTCGTTCTTATTAAACATCCATGTTGTAGTCCGCTGTATAGAAAACTGTAGTTTCCATAGTTTCCCCACAGCAGCAGACGCACATTTATGACGTCCGCTGGCGCATCATAAACATGTCGGATAGTGAAAGTGCAGTCGGATTCTCTAAAGTACCGCAGTCTCTTCTCCTAAGTCCTTTTGAATTCTCCTATCCACTATCCCTTAACCCCGTGACCTTTCACTCAGAGGTCAAGGAATAGGAGATAGGGTTAGAATTTAGGAGCTGATTTTTTGACTATTCGACCGCAACCCAGGGACCTGAAACCTGAAGTATCTGCAGATGTTATGAAGCATCCAGCTGAGGTTCTTTTAGTTTTGAGGGGAAGTGGAAGCAGCAGAGAGTTTCTTCACCCCCTCACAAAAAAATGTAAATGTTCCCATAAAAAATGGATTGTATGAGAAAATAAATGCTTTATGAGGACTGTAGGGGCGAGGCAGAGATCATGCAGGATCTCAGTCACTGAAACAACTGAACCGTTGACTTTAATTAAATGTATTATGTCAACAGTAATAGTGAGTTGAACCTTACAGTTTTTATTTAAACTTAATTCATTTTGTCCCCACCACTTTGCATTAGGACCATTTGTTAAAAAAGTTCTGAACATGTACATCTGGAGGACTGGTCACATTTTCTGGGTGTATTTCTGGAAACCCAAGTGGTGCAATATTTGACATGCGACACGTTTAATATTAGTTATAATCGAATAGAGAATATCTTTAGCAGTGCAGCATAGATACTGCACTAGGTGTCAAAAAAAAGAATTGTAAGAATATATATGTATTGTTTGCGGAGAGGAGCTTGATGCAGTTGTTCCCCAACACTTTTTTCTAACAAAGTGGTTGACATAATACATTTAATTAAAGTCAACGTTTCCGTCACTGTGTGCACCATTAATCCACACAGCCTCTCTGTCTTATCATGAGATGAGGTGGGAAGTAGTGGAGTACAAATACTGCGTTACTGTCCTTAAGTACATGTCTCTGGTATCAGTACTTTAATCCACTACTTATTTCCCTGACCACTTTCCACTTCTTACATGTTGAACACAAATACCTGTACTTTCTACTTCTAACATGTTGAACTCAAATACCTGTACTTTCTACTTCTAACATGTTGAACTCAAATATCTGTACTTTCTACTTCTAACATGTTGAACTCAAATACCTGTACTTTCTACTTCTCACATGTTGAACTCAAATACCTGTACTTTCTACTTCTAACATGTTGAACTCAAATACCTGTACTTTCTACTTCTTACATGTTGAACTCAAATACCTGTACTTTCTACTTCTTACATGTTGAACTCAAATACCTGTACTTTCTACTTCTTACATGTTGAACCCAAATACCTGTACTTTCTACTTCTTACATGTTGAACTCAAATACCTGTACTTTCTACTTCTTACATGTTGAACTCAAATACCTGTACTTTCTACTTCTCACATGTTGAACTCAAATACCTGTACTTTCTACTTCTCACATGTTGAACACAAATACCTGTACTTTCTACTTCTTACATGTTGAACTCAAATACCTGTACTTTCTACTTCTTACATGTTGAACTCAAATACCTGTACTTTCTACTTCTCACATGTTGAACTCAAATACCTGTACTTTCTACTTCTCACATGTTGAACACAAATACCTGTACTTTCTACTTCTTACATGTTGAACACAAATACCTGTACTTTCTACTTCTTACATGTTGAACTCAAATACCTGTACTTTCTACTTCTCACATGTTGAACTCAAATACCTGTACTTTCTACTTCTCACATGTTGAACACAAATACCTGTACTTTCTACTTCTTACATGTTGAACTCAAATACCTGTACTTTCTACTTCCTACATGTTGAACACAAATACCTGTACTTTCTACTTCTTACATGTTGAACTCAAATACCTGTACTTTCTACTTCTTACATGTTGAACTCAAATACCTGTACTTTCTACTTCTTACATGTTGAACTCAAATACCTGTACTTTCTACTTCTTACATGTTGAACTCAAATACCTGTACTTTCTACTTCTCACATGTTGAACTCAAATACCTGTACTTTCTACTTCTTACATGTTGAACTCAAATACCTGTACTTTCTACTTCTCTCATTTTCCAAACAGGCTGGTTCCTTAAGTCTGAATGTGTGTTTGGTGGCGTGATCATTATTATTTAGAGTCATTGCGTGCCTATTGATTTGAACACGATCCGTGTATCCATCATTTCCTGGTCTTCTCTAAAGAAGAGGGACCAATGGAAACGTTGTCATGTTGCCGTTGTTCAGCATGGAAACATTCATTAGCTAACAATGACATTATTGTTCTATTAATATAAAGGGAGGTCAGGTACTCTTTAAAACAGCTGCTAGTTATGGGTACTTTTTACTGAAGTACATTTCAAAGCCTCTTTACTTTTACTTGAGAAAAGAAGTTTAGTCAGTACTTCTACTTTCACCAGAGTATTTTTAAACACGAGTATCTGTACTTCTACTTGAGGAAAGGATGTGTGTACTTTTGCCATCTCTGTTCATGAGTAAATAACGTCTGGCTTCAAATCCCGTCTGCGGGGTGAAGCAGCGGGACTTCGGGGTGTGATTCCTCGCCTCTGACGCCATCATTCACACTTGTTTTTGGATCTGGATGCTGAAACGTGAGCTCTAAATGTAGGGATGGTGGGGGGGGAACGGAAGTGGTTTGTTTAGCGGGGCTGACAGCTTGTCTTTGTGTCGGAAAGCAAGGCCACCATGAGAGCAAAGCCGGTGACAATGATGGACGAGGTGAAACAATCGCCCTGCCCTCCCTCCATCGCCCGTTTCCCACATTCCTGCCTCCCAGGGCAACTGGCCGCCCACCAGAAACACACCAGAAACCATCAACGGTTACCCAATGGCAATGGTGTTGATATATTTAAAGGGACAGTTCGCCCCAGAGTCAAAAAACGCATATGTTTCCTGATTTTCATGAAAGGAGATGTCTGCCTTCTGATTATTGTGCTTAAAGCGCAAAAAAAACATGGAAAATAGAGTTGATTTAAATGGATATAATGGAAGATAATCCATAGTTAGCAGTTTCAAGTGGTCTATTTTCTGTTTACCAAACTACACTGACAAACCATATAATGTTAGCGGTGGTGACGTGAAGTCATGTGACCGTGCTGTAGTTCCTTTAAAGCCCAACATTAGCCTCCTTTAGCTTAGCGGTGGTGACATGAAGTCATGTGACCGTGCTGTAGTTCCTTTATAGCCCAACATTAGCCTCCTTTAGCTTAGCGGTGGTGACGTGAAGTCATGTGACCGTGCTGTAGTTACTTTATAGCCCAACATTAGCCACCTTTAGCTTAGCGGTGGAGACGTGAAGTCATGTGACCGTGCTGTAGTTCCTTTAAAGCCCAACATTAGCCTCCTTTAGCTTAGCGGTGGTGACATGAAGTCATGTGACCGTGCTGTAGTTCCTTTATAGCCCAACATTAGCCTCCTTTAGCTTAGCGGTGGTGACGTGAAGTCATGTGACCGTGCTGTAGTTCCTTTATAGCCCAACATTAGCCACCTTTAGCTTAGCGGTGGAGACGTGAAGTCATGTGACCGTGCTGTAGTTACTTTATAGCCCAACATTAGCCTCCTTTAGCTTAGCGGTGGTGACGTGAAGTCATGTGACCGTGCTGTAGGTACTTTATAGCCCAACATTAGCCTCCTTTAGTTTAGCGGTGGTGACGTGAAGTCATGTGACCGTGCTGTAGTTCCTTTAAAGCCCAACATTAGCCTCCTTTAGCTTAGCGGTGGTGACATGAAGTCATGTGACCGTGCTGTAGTTCCTTTATAGCTCAACATTAGCCACCTTTAGCTTAGCGGTGGAGACGTGAAGTCATGTGACCGTGCTGTAGTTCCTTTATAGCCCAACATTAGCCACCTTTAGCTTAGCGGTGGAGACGTGAAGTCATGTGACCGTGCTGTAGTTCCTTTATAACCCAACATTAGCCTCCTTTAGCTTAGCGGTGGTGACGTGAAGTCATGTGACCGTGCTGTAGTTCCTTTATAGCCCAACATTAGCCTCCTTTAGCTTAGCGGTGGTGATGTGAAGTCATGTGACCGTGCTGTAGTTCCTTTATAGCCCAGCATTAGCCTCCTTTAGCTTAGCGGTGGTGAAGTCATGTGACCGTGCTGTAGTTCCTTTATAACCCAACATTAGCCTCCTTTAGCTTAGCGGTGGTGACGTGAAGTCATGTGACCGTGCTGTAGTTCCTTTATAGCCCAACATTAGCCTCCTTTAGCTTAGCGGTGGTGATGTGAAGTCATGTGACCGTGCTGTAGTTCCTTTATAACCCAACATTAGCCTCCTTTAGCTTAGCGGTGGTGACGTGAAGTCATGTGACCGTGCTGTAGTTCCTTTATAGCCCAACATTAGCCTCCTTTAGCTTAGCGGTGGTGATGTGAAGTCATGTGACCGTGCTGTAGTTCCTTTATAACCCAACATTAGCCTCCTTTAGCTTAGCGGTGGTGATGTGAAGTCATGTGACCGTGCTGTAGTTCCTTTATAACCCAACATTAGCCTCCTTTAGCTTAGCGGTGGTGATGTGAAGTCATGTGACCGTGCTGTAGTTCCTTTATAACCCAACATTAGCCTCCTTTAGCTTAGCGGTGGTGACGTGAAGTCATGTGACCGTGCTGTAGTTCCTTTATAACCCAACATTAGCCTCCTTTAGCTTAGCGGTGGTGACGTGAAGTCATGTGACCGTGCTGTAGTTCCTTTATAGCCCAACATTAGCCTCCTTTAGCTTAGCGGTGGTGATGTGAAGTCATGTGACCGTGCTGTAGTTCCTTTATAACCCAACATTAGCCTCCTTTAGCTTAGCGGTGGTGACGTGAAGTCATGTGACCGTGCTGTAGTTCCTTTATAGCCCAACATTAGCCTCCTTTAGCTTAGCGGTGGTGATGTGAAGTCATGTGACCGTGCTGTAGTTCCTTTATAGCCCAACATTGGCCACCTTTAGCTTAGCGGTGGTGATGTGAAGTCATGTGACCGTGCTGTAGTTCCTTTATAGCCCAACATTAGCCTCCTTTAGCTTAGCAGTGGTGACGTGAAGTCATGTGACCGTGCTGTAGTTCCTTTATAGCCCAACATTGGCCACCTTTAGCTTAGCGGTGGAGATGTGAAGTCATGTGACCGTGCTGTAGTTCCTTTATAGCCCAACATTGGCCACCTTTAGCTTAGCGGTGGTGATGTGAAGTCATGTGACCATGGTGTAATTCCTTTATAGCCTAACGTTAGCTTTTTATTTCAGAAATCATATCGTGGTGTTAATATGTGGAGATTATCCTGCTGAAATAAACTTGTAAATATCATAAGCATTTGTTTGACAGACCAACACAGTGTTGATTTATTTCTGATTGTGTTGAATTGTGTTTTCTGCTCAGTGCTGCTGACCTGGGTGAACTGCTCCAGCGTCCGCATGGCGACGAGGATCCAGGACGTGTTCACGGTGGGGAAGCTGATGGCGCTGGGTCTCATCATCGTGGTCGGCCTCGTCCAGATCTGCAACGGTAACACTCACAGAATGTTATGTAACATGGAAATAAATGTAGAGGTGTGGGAAGTATTCAGATCCTTTTTTTCTACAGTCCTCTCCTGCTGATGTTCAGGTGTATATCAGTATGTAGTGTCTCTACTTTAAAGAGTCCTCTCCTGCTGATGTTCAGGTGTATATCAGTATGTAGTGTCTCTACTTTAAAGAGTCCTCTCCTGCTGATGTTCAGGTGTATATCAGTATGTAGTGTCTCTACTTTAAAGAGTCCTCTCCTGCTGATGTTCAGGTGTATATCAGTATGTAGTGTCTCTACTTTAAAGAGTCCTCTCCTGCTGATGTTCAGGTGTATATCAGTATGTAGTGTCTCTACTTTAAAGAGTCCTCTCCTGCTGATGTTCAGGTGTATATCAGTATGTAGTGTCTACTTTAAAGAGTCCTCTCCTGCTGATGTTCAGGCGTGTATCAGTATGTAGTGTCTCTACTTTAAAGAGTCCTCTCCTGCTGATGTTCAGGTGTATATCAGTATGTAGTGTCTCTACTTTAAAGAGTCCTCTCCTGCAGATGTTCAGGTGTATATCAGTATGTAGTGTCTCTACTTTAAAGAGTCCTCTCCTGCTGATGTTCAGGTGTATATCAGTATGTAGTGTCTCTACTTTAAAGAGTCCTCTCCTGCTGATGTTCAGGTGTATATCAGTGTGTAGTGTCTCTACTTTAAAGAGTCCTCTCCTGCTGATGTTCAGGTGTATATCAGTGTGTAGTGTCTCTACTTTAAAGAGTCCTCTCCTGCTGATGTTCAGGTGTATATCAGTATGTAGTGTCTCTACTTTAAAGAGTCCTCTCCTGCTGATGTTCAGGTGTATATCAGTATGTAGTGTCTCTACTTTAAAGAGTCCTCTCCTGCTGATGTTCAGGTGTATATCAGTATGTAGTGTCTCTACTTTAAAGAGTCCTCTCCTGCTGATGTTCAGGTGTATATCAGTATGTAGTGTCTCTACTTTAAAGAGTCCTCTCCTGCTGATGTTCAGGTGTATATCAGTATGTAGTGTCTCTACTTTAAAGAGTCCTCAAGTCTCGTTTCTATTAAATAATTGTCTAAATAATATAAATGCTGATGATGATATTTTGTCCTGCAGGGAACTACGAGGCTCTGACTCCTCAGGTGGCGTTCTCCATGGAAAGGACGCCGACAGTCGGTCAGATCGCACTCGCTTTCCTTCAGGCGTCCTTCGCCTTCAGTGGCTGGAACTTCCTCAACTACGTCACGGAGGAGGTGGTGGAACCCAGACGGTGAGAATATATACGCTATCAAATATATAAACGCTTCTCTGCATCTTACTCGACATCCTCCATCCATTTTATCTTATTGCTTTGCTTGCTCACATTGTTCTGGGCTTTTTCTCTACCTGTTACCCAATGGTATTGATATATTTAAAGGGACAGTGCATGCCAGAGAAAAAAAAAGCAAGTGCTTCCTGAGTTTCATTAGTGCTTAAAGTGCCAAAAACACATGGAAATTTCAAATAAAGTTGAGTTCAATCGATAAGATGGTAGAGGATCCACAGAGAGCAGTTTCAAGTGGTCTATTTCCTTTTTACCAAACTACACTGACGAACCATATCACCTTAGCAGTGGTGATTTGAAGTCATGTGACCGTGCTGTAGTTCCTTTATAGCCCAACATTAGCCTCCTTTAGCTTAGCGGTGGTGACATGAAGTCATGTGACCGTGCTGTAGTTCCTTTATAGCCCAACATTAGCCTCCTTTAGCTTAGCGGTGGTGACGTGAAGTCATGTGACCGTGCTGTAGTTCCTTTATAGCCCAACATTAGCCACCTTTAGCTTAGCGGTGGTGACATGAAGTCATGTGACCGTGCTGAAGTTCCTTTATAGCCCAACATTAGCCTCCTTTAGCTTAGCGGTGATGACGTGAAGTCATGTGACCGTGCTGTAGTTCCTTTATAGCCCAACATTAGCCACCTTTAGCTTAGCGGTGGTGACGTGAAGTCATGTGACCGTGCTGTAGTTCCTTTATAGCCCAACATTAGCCTCCTTTAGCTTAGCGGTGATGACGTGAAGTCATGTGACCGTGCTGTAGTTCCTTTATAGCCCAACATTAGCCTCCTTTAGCTTAGCGGTGGTGACGTGAAGTCATGTGACCGTGCTGTAGTTCCTTTATAGCCCAACATTAGCCACCTTTAGCTTAGCGGTGGTGACGTGAAGTCATGTGACCGTGCTGTAGTTCCTTTATAGCCCAACATTAGCCTCCTTTAGCTTAGCGGTGGTGACGTGAAGTCATGTGACCGTGCTGTAGTTCCTTTATAGCCCAACATTAGCCACCTTTAGCTTAGCGGTGGTGACGTGAAGTCATGTGACCGTGCTGTAGTTCCTTTATAGCCCAACATTAGCACCCTTTAGCTTAGCGGTGGTGACGTGAAGTCATGTGACTGTGCTGTAGTTCCTTTATAGCCCAACATTAGCCTCCTTTAGCTTAGCGGTGGTGACGTGAAGTCATGTGACCGTGCTGTAGTTCCTTTATAGCCCAACATTAACCACCTTTAGCTTAGCGGTGGTGACGTGAAGTCATGTGACCGTGCTATAGTTCCTTTATAGCCCAACATTAACCACCTTTAGCTTAGCGGTGGTGACTTGAAGTCATGTGACCGTGTTGTAGTTCCTTTATAGCCCAACATTAGCCACCTTTAGCTTAGCGGTGGTGACTTGAAGTCATGTGACCGTGTTGTAGTTCCTTTATAGCCCAACATTAGCCACCTTTAGCTTAGCGGTGTTGACTTGAAGTCATGTGACCGTGTTGTAGTTCCTTTATAGCCCAACATTAACCACCTTTAGCTTAGCGGTGGTGACTTGAAGTCATGTGACCGTGTTGTAGTTCCTTTATAGCCCAACATTAGTCTCGTTTTGCTTAGCGGTGGTGAGGTGAAGTCATGTGACCGTGTTGTAGTTCCTTTATAGCCCAACATTAACCACCTTTAGCTTAGCGGTGGTGACTTGAAGTCATGTGACCGTGTTGTAGTTCCTTTATAGCCCAACATTAGCCACCTTTAGCTTAGCGGTGGTGACGTGAAGTCATGTGACCGTGCTGTAGTTCCTTTATAGCCCAACATTAGCCACCTTTAGCTTAGCGGTGGTGACGTGAAGTCATGTGACCGTGTTGTAGTTCCTTTATAGCCCAACATTAACCACCTTTAGCTTAGCGGTGGTGACTTGAAGTCATGTGACCGTGTTGTAGTTCCTTTATAGCCCAACATTAGTCTCGTTTTGCTTAGCGGTGGTGAGGTGAAGTCATGTGACCGTGTTGTAGTTCCTTTATAGCCCAACATTAACCACCTTTAGCTTAGCGGTGGTGACTTGAAGTCATGTGACCGTGTTGTAGTTCCTTTATAGCCCAACATTAGCCACCTTTAGCTTAGCGGTGGTGACGTGAAGTCATGTGACCGTGCTGTAGTTCCTTTATAGCCCAACATTAGCCACCTTTAGCTTAGCGGTGGTGACGTGAAGTCATGTGACCGTGTTGTAGTTCCTTTATAGCCCAACATTAACCACCTTTAGCTTAGCGGTGGTGACTTGAAGTCATGTGACCGTGTTGTAGTCCCTTTATAGCCCAACATTAGCCTCCTTTAGCTTAGCGGTGGTGACGTGAAGTCATGTGACCGTGCTGTAGTTCCTTTATAGCCCAACATTAGCCTCCTTTAGCTTAGCGGTGGTGACGTGAAGTCATGTGACCGTGCTGTAGTTCCTTTATAGCCCAACATTAACCACCTTTAGCTTAGCGGTGGTGACGTGAAGTCATGTGACCGTGCTATAGTTCCTTTATAGCCCAACATTAGCCTCCTTTAGCTTAGCGGTGGTGACGTGAAGTCATGTGACCGTGCTGTAGTTCCTTTATAGCCCAACATTAACCACCTTTAGCTTAGCGGTGGTGACTTGAAGTCATGTGACCGTGTTGTAGTTCCTTTATAGCCCAACATTAGCCACCTTTAGCTTAGCGGTGGTGACTTGAAGTCATGTGACCGTGTTGTAGTTCCTTTATAGCCCAACATTAACCACCTTTAGCTTAGCGGTGGTGACGTGAAGTCATGTGACCGTGCTATAGTTCCTTTATAGCCCAACATTAACCACCTTTAGCTTAGCGGTGGTGACTTGAAGTCATGTGACCGTGTTGTAGTTCCTTTATAGCCCAACATTAACCACCTTTAGCTTAGCGGTGGTGACTTGAAGTCATGTGACCGTGTTGTAGTTCCTTTATAGCCCAACATTAACCACCTTTAGCTTAGCGGTGGTGACTTGAAGTCATGTGACCGTGTTGTAGTTCCTTTATAGCCCAACATTAGTCTCGTTTTGCTTAGCGGTGGTGAGGTGAAGTCATGTGACCGTGTTTTAGTTCCTTTATAGCCCAACATTAACCACCTTTAGCTTAGCGGTGGTGACGTGAAGTCATGTGACCGCGCTGTAGTTCCTTTATAGCCCAACATTAGCCTCCTTTAGCTTAGCGGTGGTGACGTGAAGTCATGTGACCGTGCTGTAGTTCCTTTATAGCCCAACATTAGCCTCCTTTAGCTTAGCGGTGGTGACGTGAAGTCATGTGACCGTGCTGTAGTTCCTTTATAGCCCAACATTAGCCTCCTTTAGCTTAGCGGTGGTGACGTGAAGTCATGTGACCGTGCTGTAGTTCCTTTATAGCCCAACATTAGCCACCTTTAGCTTAGCGGTGGTGACATGAAGTCATGTGACCGTGCTGTAGTTCCTTTATAGCCCAACATTAGCCTCCTTTAGCTTAGCGGTGGTGACGTGAAGTCATGTGACCGTGCTGTAGTTCCTTTATAGCCCAACATTAGCCTCCTTTAGCTTAGCGGTGGTGACGTGAAGTCATGTGGCCGTGCTGTAGTTCCTCACTTCTCCGGTAAGCATATATACGCTATCAAATATACGCTTCTCTGCATCTTTCTCAACATCCTCCATCCATTTTGTCTGCTTGCTTTGCTCGCTCATTGTTCTGGGGTTTCTTTTGGTCTTAATCCAATCGCTGCAGATACTTTCATATTGTGGACAATTTGATGTTTCCCTTTGACTTGCAGAGAGTTAGATCAGAAGATCAATACCACTCTCACATTTGTGCACGAAATATTGATGTGGTTACTGGAAACGGGGGGAACAGCTATCCAGCATCTTAAAAGTGTACAAATTAGATTTAAATTCTACATTTAGCGTCCAGCAGTTTCTATGTGCTGGGAACCCCTGCTATACATTTTTTAAAGTTCTCCTATTTATACCATTTTTAGGCATATATTATTGGTCTCAAATGTTTCAAAAATATATATATAAAAAAAACATGTTTCTGAAGTGTTTTACTCGAAATACCAAACAGATCACCCATTCTAGCCTCAAACCCCTCTATTTCAGACCTGTTACTAACGTGATGATTCTGGGACGGTAGCTATAAAAGGAATACAAATGATAGGAGACCTTTAAATAAAGCTTTTGGGTTCTCAACATTTCAGGGTTCGCTTAGCTGGCAGCTATGCTTACATGTGAGCCAGAGCTTCATGCATATTCATGCTTTTTATTTTTGGTTTTGCCGGTGTGATGTGTGCATGTGTTTGTCAGGAATCTACCTCGTGCCATCTACATCTCCATCCCGCTGGTGACCGTCGTGTACACACTCACCAACATCGCTTATTTCTCCTCCATGTCGCCCGAGGAACTGCTGTCCTCCAACGCTGTGGCCGTAGTGAGTAACCGGAGAAAATAACAGTTATGGTCTTTATCTCAGAGAGGGGCCATATTCTGCTGATGTTCAGGTGTATCAGTATGTAGTGTCTCTACTTTAAAGAGTCCTCTCCTGCTGATGCTCAGGTGTATATCAGTATGTAGAGTCTCTACTTTAAAGAGTCCTCTCCTGCTGATGTTCAGGTGTATATCAGTATGTAGAGTCTCTACTTTAAAGAGTCCTCTCCTGCTGATGTTCAGGTGTATATCAGTATGTAGTATCTCTACTTTAAAGAGTCCTCTCCTGCTGATGTTCAGGTGTATATCAGTATGTAGAGTCTCTACTTTAAAGAGTCCTCTCCTGCTGATGTTCAGGTATATATCAGTATGTAGTCTCTCTACTTTAAAGAGTCCTCTACTGCTGATGTTCAGGTGTATATCAGTATGTAGTATCTCTACTTTAAAGAGTCCTCTCCTGCTGATGTTCAGGTGTATATCAGTATGTAGAGTCTCTACTTTAAAGAGTCCTCTCCTGCTGATGTTCAGGTGTATATCAGTATGTAGAGTCTCTACTTTAAAGAGTCCTCTCCTGCTGATGTTCAGGTATATATCAGTATGTAGTCTCTCTACTTTAAAGAGTCCTCTAATGCTGATGTTCAGGTGTATATCAGTATGTAGTATCTCTACTTTAAAGAGTCCTCTCCTGCTGATGTTCAGGTGTATATCAGTATGTAGAGTCTCTACTTTAAAGAGTCCTCTCCTGCTGATGTTCAGGTGTATATCAGTATGTAGAGTCTCTACTTTAAAGAGTCCTCTCCTGCTGATGTTCAGGTGTATATCAGTATGTAGTGTCTCTACTTTAAAGAGTCCTCTCCTGCTGATGTTCAGGTGTATATCAGTATGTAGTGTCTCTACTTTAAAGAGTCCTCTCCTGCTGATGTTCAGGTGTATATCAGTATGTAGAGTCTCTACTTTAAAGAGTCCTCTCCTGCTGATGTTCAGGTGTATATCAGTATGCAGTGTCTCTACTTTAAAGAGTCCTCTCCTGCTGATGTTCAGGTGTATATCAGTATGTAGTGTCTCTGCTTTAAAGAGTCCTCTCCTGCTGATGTTCAGGTGTGTATCAGTATGTAGTGTCTCTACTTTAAAGAGTCCTCTCCTGCTGATGTTCAGGTGTATATCAGTATGTAGTGTCTCTACTTTAAAGAGTCCTCTCCTGCTGATGTTCAGGTGTATATCAGTATGTAGAGTCTCTACTTTAAAGAGTCCTCTCCTGCTGATGTTCAGGTGTATATCAGTATGTAGTGTCTCTACTTTAAAGAGTCCTCTCCTGCTGATGTTCAGGTGTATATCAGTATGTAGTGTCTCTACTTTAAAGAGTCCTCTCCTGCTGATGTTCAGGTGTATATCAGTATGCAGTGTCTCTACTTTAAAGAGTCCTCTCCTGCTGATGTTCAGGTGTATATCAGTATGTAGTGTCTCTGCTTTAAAGAGTCCTCTCCTGCTGATGTTCAGGTGTGTATCAGTATGTAGTGTCTCTACTTTAAAGAGTCCTCTCCTGCTGATGTTCAGGTGTATATCAGTATGTAGTGTCTCTACTTTAAAGAGTCCTCTCCTGCTGATGTTCAGGTGTATATCAGTATGTAGAGTCTCTACTTTAAAGAGTCCTCTCCTGCTGATGTTCAGGTGTATATCAGTATGTAGTGTCTCTACTTTAAAGAGTCCTCTCCTGCTGATGTTCAGGTGTATATCAGTATGTAGTGTCTCTGCTTTAAAGAGTCCTCTCCTGCTGATGTTCAGGTGTGTATCAGTATGTAGTGTCTCTACTTTAAAGAGTCCTCTCCTGCTGATGTTCAGGTGTATATCAGTATGTAGTGTCTCTACTTTAAAGAGTCCTCTCCTGCTGATGTTCAGGTGTATATCAGTATGTAGAGTCTCTACTTTAAAGAGTCCTCTCCTGCTGATGTTCAGGTGTATATCAGTATGTAGTGTCTCTACTTTAAAGAGTCCTCTCCTGCTGATGTTCAGGTGTATATCAGTATGTAGTGTCTCTACTTTAAAGAGTCCTCTCCTGCTGATGTTCAGGTGTGTTTCAGTATGTAGTGTCTCTACTTTAAAGAGTCCTCTCCTGCTGATGTTCAGGTGTATATCAGTATGTAGTGTCTCTACTTTAAAGAGTCCTCTCCTGCTGATGTTCAGGTGTATATCAGTATGCAGTGTCTCTACTTTAAAGAGTCCTCTCCTGCTGATGTTCAGGTGTATATCAGTATGTAGTGTCTCTGCTTTAAAGAGTCCTCTCCTGCTGATGTTCAGGTGTGTATCAGTATGTAGTGTCTCTACTTTAAAGAGTCCTCTCCTGCTGATGTTCAGGTGTATATCAGTATGTAGTGTCTCTGCTTTAAAGAGTCCTCTCCTGCTGATGTTCAGGTGTGTATCAGTATGTAGTGTCTCTACTTTAAAGAGTCCTCTCCTGCTGATGTTCAGGTGTATATCAGTATGTAGTGTCTCTACTTTAAAGAGTCCTCTCCTGCTGATGTTCAGGTGTATATCAGTATGTAGAGTCTCTACTTTAAAGAGTCCTCTCCTGCTGATGTTCAGGTGTATATCAGTATGTAGTGTCTCTAGTTTAAAGAGTCCTCTCCTGCTGATGTTCAGGTTTATATCAGTATGTAGTGTCTCTACTTTAAAGAGTCCTCTCCTGCTGATGTTCAGGTGTATATCAGTATGCAGTGTCTCTACTTTAAAGAGTCCTCTCCTGCTGATGTTCAGGTGTATATCAGTATGTAGTGTCTCTGCTTTAAAGAGTCCTCTCCTGCTGATGTTCAGGTGTGTATCAGTATGTAGTGTCTCTACTTTAAAGAGTCCTCTCCTGCTGATGTTCAGGTGTATATCAGTATGTAGTGTCTCTACTTTAAAGAGTCCTCTCCTGCTGATGTTCAGGTGTATATCAGTATGTAGAGTCTCTACTTTAAAGAGTCCTCTCCTGCTGATGTTCAGGTGTATATCAGTATGTAGTGTCTCTACTTTAAAGAGTCCTCTCCTGCTGATGTTCAGGTGTATATCAGTATGTAGTGTCTCTGCTTTAAAGAGTCCTCTCCTGCTGATGTTCAGGTGTGTATCAGTATGTAGTGTCTCTACTTTAAAGAGTCCTCTCCTGCTGATGTTCAGGTGTATATCAGTATGTAGTGTCTCTACTTTAAAGAGTCCTCTCCTGCTGATGTTCAGGTGTATATCAGTATGTAGAGTCTCTACTTTAAAGAGTCCTCTCCTGCTGATGTTCAGGTGTATATCAGTATGTAGTGTCTCTACTTTAAAGAGTCCTCTCCTGCTGATGTTCAGGTGTGTTTCAGTATGTAGTGTCTCTACTTTAAAGAGTCCTCTCCTGCTGATGTTCAGGTGTATATCAGTATGTAGTGTCTCTACTTTAAAGAGTCCTCTCCTGCTGATGTTCAGGTGTGTTTCAGTATGTAGTGTCTCTACTTTAAAGAGTCCTATCCTGCTGATGTTCAGGTGTGTTTCAGTATGTAGTGTCTCTACTTTAAAGAGTCCTCTCCTGCTGATGTTCAGGTGTGTTTCAGTATGTAGTGGGATTTAAACCTATAAAACCCACTACTCGAGAGAGAGAGAACTAGAAAAAGCAGAACAGTAAATATCACGGTATGTTAGTCAGGAACATTTCCATAAGAACAAAACCATGTGTGATGTTTTAGTGATTGTGTGTTCTGCTGTCAGACGTTTGGAGAGAAGCTGCTGGGGATGTTCTCCGTCATCATGCCCATCTCCGTGGCTCTGTCCACCTTCGGAGGGATCAACGGATACCTGTTCACCTCCTCCAGGTGAGACCCTCCCTGCTGGGAAGATTTTTGAGAAAAAGTGAGAATTTTAAGAAAAAGTGAGAATTTTGAGAAAAATTAGTTTTGAGAAAAAATGAGATTTTTGAGAAAAAGTCAGAATTTTGAGATTTTTGAGAAAAAGTGGAATTTTTAAGAAAAAGTGAGAATTTTGAGAAAAAACATTAAATTCTCTTATTTAGTTTTGACTAATTCCATTCCTGAGAGGATAATGAATACATGGATCCTGAGATTGAAGCTCAAGCCGGTGACCAGTGATAATTGTCTAACACTCCCCTACCTACCACACTCCTGAATTATATAAACAGTGATCACCGCAATAAACCGTATTTATTTTTAATGAACATAATTTAATTTAATATTCTGTTCTTGTACATATCATATTCTATTTACATGTATATAGACTTCTTGCACTGCTTTGTATTTTTGTACTTTATTATATGTGTTGCATTGCTGGAGGAGCTCAGGTCAGGAGAATTTCATTGCCATTTCTACACTTGGACCTTTGAATGTTCTCCGGAGGACTCGTTGAACTGCTAGAATACTTCGAATGCTACTGTGCTTTATTAAGGTACCAAGTGGATTCATTTTGTCCTGCAGGTTGTGTTTCTCTGGCGCTCGAGAGGGTCACCTGCCCAGTCTGTTGGCTATGATCCATTATAAGAACTGCACCCCCATCCCCGCTCTGCTGGTCTGCGTACGTACAATCCAATGAGTAACATGGCTATGTAACACTCTATCATACACATTTAAATGATGCATGTAAAAGTAGTAGAGTAGAAGAAAAATAAAAGAATAGAAGACACTCAATCTTTAATTAATATAATTTATTAAACATTCAACAACACTTTCAACAAAGAAAGTCTTATCTTAAATATCTTTAATATATTTGCAGTGTGCTGCCACCATAGTGATCCTGTGCATCGGAGAGACTCACAACCTGATAAACTACGTGTCTTTCATCAACTACCTGTCGTACGGAGTCACCATCGCAGGCCTGCTGTATCACCGCTGGAAGAAGCCCAACCTGTACCGACCCATCAAGGTACCGCAGCGCTTCACGATATCCATTAAAGGACTCCACTTTTCTCCGCTGATACCTTATGTAGAGAGCTGTTGGCCACAGAAATAGAGCGGTGCGGTGATGAGTCCTAAAACCAGGAAGTGAGTCAGCGTTTCACCACTTCCTGTTCCCTCGTCTCAGAGCCAATGGGATCTCTCCATAGGATTTTTGGAAATATCTGAAATAAGGTCTGTGGTTGAAACACGTTGAAGAGACGGATCACGTTTTGTTCTACATTAAACCATCAGCAGTGACCCCACTGGTGATCTCTGAAGAGTGGACGTGTCTGAGAAACGATGGTTGTTACCAAGTGGCTGAATAGGACTACAGAAGTCGTGGAGGCCGTTGTACGTCATTACACCGAACACGTAAACACTCCTCTAAGTTAGTTTCTGTTCTGCTTGAGAGCAAGTCCCTGCCTCCTGCAGACTGTTCAAACAAACGCTTCAACTCCTTCCATCTAGAATCTGTGTGTTTGAATATGGATCTGAAGTTGGCGTGACGTTGAAGTCGTGCTGCTGGACTCGCCTGTAGTTCCTTTATAGCATAACGTTAGCATTTAGCTTCTGGACATTAGATTTATGATTTAGAACATTATGAAAGTAGACATGTGGAGATTATCCGGCTGAACAAAGCATTTATCAAACAGGTTCCTTTTCCACAGACCTTATTTTTTACAATATTCCAAATGGAGACATCCTGTTGCTTTTTGTCGAGAGAACCAGCAGCTTCCTTCCGGGTCGGCCGACACAAATCTTTTTGGAAACTAAATGAGTAACCCACACGTTAGGCTTCTACAAAGTTCTGTTTAATCCCATGAATGTTCTCCAGGTGAGCCTGCTGGTGCCGCTCAGCTACCTGCTGTTCTGGGTTCTGCTGCTGGGCTTCAGTCTGTACTCGGAGCCCGTGGTGTGCGGCGTGGGCCTCGTCATCATGCTCACCGGCGTGCCCGTCTACTTCCTGGGAGTCCACTGGAAAGAGAAACCAAAGTGCATCTACAAATTCATCGGTGAGTTTTATATGACCTCCTCGCAGCACATTATCACACGGCTACATAATAAATAAATCAATGACTTGAAACGCGTATTGATCCAAAGTAGATAGATAGATAGATTAGAACTTTATTGATCCCAAATTGGGAAATGTTTGCGCTGCAGCAGAATAAGAAGACAAGCCAATGTACATAAGAGAAAAAAACTAGAAATAAACAATCCAAAAATATTTCTGAAATAGAAATAAAATAGCATTAAAAAGTAAAAAAATATACACGTGGAAATACACATTTACAGTAACAAAATATAAAGCAGGATATTACATTAATTGTGCAAGGAATGGATTTTTAAATATTAAATTGAATGATTAAAATGATTTTCCTAATTTACATTTGTTAAGAAAAGGTAGTCCGTCCCACTGGTTAGTTGGACAGTTCTGCCCCTTTCACACCAACGCGGTTCCAGGGCCGGTTCGTAGCTAGAGCCTGATGATAAGCGCCGGCTTTTTTCCCCGAAAACCGGTTCTTACCAAGCTCCAAAAAGAATTTGGCCGAGAAGCAAGAACTGCATACGTCACGCTTACGTCGGAAGGGGGCGAGATTAACCTGAGCTAACAGTTAAAGGCGAGTACGGCAAATAAAAGTTGACCAGAACGCAACCACACACTTATAAAAAAAGAACACACTTCATAAAGTCAGGCAACGCTAACCAGGCTTCGTGTGATTCTGTTTATTTGTGCCTTAGTTTGACCATCCGTTCACGGTTATTGATCATTGGAGAGCAGACAGACGTTTTGTTTCGTATTATAGCAGCTATCGGATGGAATCCATACATGTCCGACTATCACAAGTTGTCATGTCCGACTATCACAAGTAGAATCATAATGAAAAATATGCCGGTAAAATGTGCCTGTAGAAAACGGCTTATAGGATAGCAACAAGTAGTCAAGATAGTCAGTTTAGCTTCGGTTGCTATGGTAACATCACCCATTTTATACCAGATAAACTTCCATAACAGCGTTGTGATGCCAAACCGCGGGCAGCTCTGCAGCGGTCGGTAAATGCCGCTGAAACACATTAATAAACAATGAACCACGGCACTCTGGAGAAAAGCATAAGGGTTGAGAAGTCGTTATTTAATTTAATCTGGCTTCGTCCGATCAAAAGCAACACGATCATCGACCCGACGCAGTCCCCTATTGTTGTTGTTGAGCGCCGTTGGGGAGAAAATCAGCGACGTAAACGGTGACGCTATGACGCAGCCGCGGCAGCACCAGTCAGGCTCTGTGCGGTGTGAACCAAACGGGGGCTGAAAAGAAGAACCGGTTCCGAACCAGAAGAGCGTTGGTGTGAAAGGGGCTTCAGTTGTTGTTCCCTTTAGTGTTTACTTCCTGTCTGTCTTCTTCTGCTGTTCATTTTGAATCGTTTATTCAACTTTGCCTTATAGTAATTGTACTCAAGTACAGTTTCTGAGTACGTGTACTTCCTTACATGTGTATAATCTGATGTATTTGTGTGTTTTTCTGTAGAGAGAGCGACGTACGTGGGCCAGCGGTTGTGCTTCGTGGTTTTTCCTCAGATCGACCCCATCGAGAACGAGAACCCTGCAGAATGGACTGACCGTTCTTCAGGCAGGAGCACTTTCTCCGCCAACTCCTAGAAACTTTTCCACCGCATACACGAGGATCTTTTGTTTTGTTTGTTTTTATTCTGTGTAAGTTGAGACACTTCCTCCGGCTCCGGGCACTTCCTGTCTGACCTTTGACCCTCGGAGACTTGCTGCAGTCGAGTGGAAACGTTTTTATTTTCTTCTCTTTTTGCTACTAAGTCTTCAAGTTACAACAACCTAATGCCACCAGCTGTTGAAAGTGACTTTTATTCACATTTTGGACCCTTTTTTTTCTGACAGTACTCTGAGCGACTGGCGGCTTTTTCTGCTGAAAGTTTCCGCTCTTTTTTCGTGCCTTATTACGTTAGCCAACAGCTACAAGCGGCCCAAGACATTTCCATCAGGAGAGACGCGCTGCACAGTCTCCAGCTGTGTGCGTCACTCTTTAGTGTCCCCTGGTCTCCCAGCTGTGTGCGTCACTCTTTAGTGTCCCCTGGTCTCCAGCTGTGTGCGTCACTCTTTAGTGTCCGCTGGTCTCCCAGCTGTGTGTGTCACTCTTTAGTGTCCCCTAGTCTCC
>NC_136903.1:1884942-1904737 GCF_949606895.1 Notothenia rossii | reverse complement strand
TCTTCATGTCTCCTCTACATCAACATGGTGTCCCCTCTTCTTCATGTCTCTTCTACATCAACATGTGTCCCCTCTTCTTCTGTCTCTTCTACATCAACATGTGTCCCCTCTCCTTCATGTCTCTTCTACATCAACATGTGTCCCCTCTTCTTCATGTCTCTTCTACATCAACATGTGTCCCCTCTTCTCCATGTCTCTTCTTCATCAACATGTGTCCCCTCTTCTCCATGTCTCTTCTACATCAACATGTGTCCCCTCTTCTCATGTCTCTCTACATCAACATGTGTCCCTCTTCTTCATGTCTCTTCTACATCAACATGTGTCCCCTCTTCTTCATGTCTCTTCTACATCAACATGTGTCCCCTCTTCTCATGTCTCTTCTACATCAACATGTGTCCCCTCTTCTTCATGTCTCTTCTACATCAACATGTGTCCCCTCTTCTCCAATGTCTCTTCTTACATCAACATGTGTCCCCTCTACTCATGTCTCTTCTACATCAACATGTGTCCCCTCTTCCTCATGTCTCTCCTACATCAACATGTGTCCCTCTTCTTCATGTCTCCTCTACATCAAGCATGTGTCCCCTCTTCTTCATGTCTCTTATACATCAACATGTGTCCCCTCTTCTCCATGTCTCTTCTACATCAACATGTGTCCCCTCTTCTTCATGTCTCTTCTACATCAACATGTGTCCCCTCTTCTTCATGTCTCCTCTACATCAACATGTGTCCCCTCTTCTCCATGTCTCTTCTACATCAACATGTGTCCCCTCTTCTCCATGTCTCTTCTACATCAACATGTGTCCCCTCTTCTTCATGTCTCTTCTACATCAACATGTGTCCCCTCTTCTTCATGTCTCTTCTACATCAACATGTGTCCCCTCTTCTTCATGTCTCTTCTACATCAACATGTGTCCCCTCTTCTTCATGTCTCTTTTACATCAACATGTGTCCCCTCTTCTCCATGTCTCTTCTACATCAACATGTGTCCCCTCTTCTCCATGTCTCTTCTACATCACCATGTGTCCCCTCTTCTTCATGTCTCTTCTACATCAACATGTGTCCCCTCTTCTTCATGTCTCTTCTACATCAACATGTGTCCCCTCTTCTTCATGTCTCTTCTACATCAACATGTGTCCCCTCTTCTTCATGTCTCTTCTACATCAACATGTGTCCCCTCTTCTTCATGTCTCTTCTTACATCAACATGTGTCTCCTCTTCTTCATGTCTCTTCTACATCAACATGTGTCCCCTCTTCTTCATGTCTCTTCTACATCAACATGTGTCCCCTCTTCTCCATGTCTCTTCTTCATCAACATGTGTCCCCTCTTCTTCATGTCTCTTCTACATCAACATGTGTCCCCTCTTCTCCATGTCTCTTCTACATCAGCATGTGTCCCCTCTTCTTCATGTCTCTTCTACATCAACATGTGTCCCCTCTTCTTCATGTCTCTTCTACATCAACATGTGTCCCCTCTTCTCCATGTCTCTCTACATCAACATGTGTCCCCTCTTCTTCAGTCTCTTCTACATCAACATGTGTCCCCTCTTCTCCATGTCTCTTCTACATCAGCATGAGTCCCCTCTTCTTCATGTCTCTTCTTCATCAACATGTGTCCCCTCTTCTCCATGTCTCTTCTACATCAGCATGTGTCCCCTCTTCTTCATGTCTCTTCTTCATCAACATGTGTCCCCTCTTCTTCATGTCTCTTCTACATCAACATGTGTCCCCTCTTCTCCATGTCTCTTCTACATCAGCATGTGTCCCCTCTTCTTCATGTCTCTTCTTCATCAACATGTGTCCCCTCTTCTCCATGTCTCTTCTACATCAGCATGTGTCTCCTCTTCTTCATGTCTCTTCTACATCAACATGTGTCCCCTCTTCTTCATGTCTCTTCTACATCAACATGTGTCCCCTCTTCTCC
Source organism: Notothenia rossii (assembly GCF_949606895.1). NCBI lineage: Eukaryota > Metazoa > Chordata > Actinopteri > Perciformes > Nototheniidae > Notothenia > Notothenia rossii. The sequence continues at coordinate 1,902,812 of NC_136903.1, read as the reverse complement.
ATGTCTCTTCTACATCAACATGTGTCCCCTCTTCTCCATGTCTCTTCTACATCAACATGTGTCTCCTCTTCTTCATGTCTCTTCTACATCAACATGTGTCCCCTCTTCTCCATGTCTCTTCTACATCAACATGTGTCCCCTCTTCTCCATGTCTCTTCTACATCAACATGTGTCCCCTCTTCTCCATGTCTCTTCTACATCAACATGTGTCTCCTCTTCTTCATGTCTCTTCTACATCAACATGTGTCCCCCTCTTCTTCATGTCTCTTCTACATCACATGTGTCCCCTCTGTGGAAGAGACTCTGAAAGTTTCAGGAACAAAGATTCTCTCTCTTTTTGATCCAGTTCTATAAAAACCTGATTTTGGACACTTTGTGATTACATAACGATGTTTTGTCTTGTGTAACCATTAGCCAATCAGCAACAAGGTAACCCCCCCCCCCCCCCCCCCCCCCCCCCCCTTATCACCTGAATCTCCTCCTAGAGCTCCATTGAGTTCTTTGTAACCAAATGTCTCTCAGAGGGGCGTGGGGAGGGGCTCCTTATTTTCATCTGAAGTAACAGACAGAGAATCAGCACTTTGGAAACAGGGCTGAAACAGAGGGGATTATGGGTAATGCTGCAATGATCTGTTTGGTGTTTCAGCCAATCAGAGACAAGTTCTGTATATATCTGAGACCTGTCATATATGATGAACAACGGTATAATAGGGAACCTTTAACCGTGCTTCAGGTGGAGGAGACGATCAGTCTGGTGCGGAGGATCGAGGAGACGGGCGTGGCCGCGGTGGCTGTTCACGGCAGGTAAACAACCTGAAATATATATCAGATATTTCACTGAGGGAATATTTGAGTTATTCTCATAACCACCTTTTGATATTTGTATGCCTCCACCCCGGTGATATCTGAGGAATATCTGGAGGGCATGTCTGTCCCATATTCAAGATTTAATATGCTAATTATAACAATATCACACACACACACACACACACACACACACACACACACACACACACACAACAATCCAGCACCAGTCACTTTCTGCTATGGACATTTTTGCTCTATTTTATATTCATCCTGCTTTCTGAAGAAAACGGTTATTTTGTGGGTTTTTTGTAACTTATTGAGTCTTCTTGTATTTTCTAGTGTGAGTTTTTTATACCTCGGTACTGTGGGAAACAGTATTTCGATCTTTCTGTGTGTACAAACATATTTTGAGATTGACAATAAAGTTTTCGTTTCCTGCAGTGTGTTATATAGGTCTGTCTGCATGTAAACGCAAATGAGCCAATCCGTGGAGCCGTTACGTTAAACCCCCGCTGATTGGTCCAAATTGACCAATCCACGGACTTCCTCACAAACACACTCAGTGCAGGCAGCTCTGCTGATCTCTCCTCCCTGGCTGCAGGCTGATAACAGACAGTTCTCTCTGCAGACCCATTCTCTCTGCAGACCCATCCTCACTGCGTTACCTGTTTCTCACTCAATATCAAGAAACACTTATTGATTTTACTTCGGCTGTGACTTTGTGTGTGCTCAGGGTGAGTTTGGCTGTCGTTAAACAAGGAAACCACACCTCCACGGAGCTCAGCGCGATTCACAACGTCCCGACCAATCAGAGCACAGTACTCACAGGGAGGGTGGGGGCTGGAGCTACTGGAGCTACAACGAGCCGTTAAAGGCAGAGAGTGAAATTCAGTGAATACACGTAGTTTACAGAGATGCTCTATGAGAAACCAATGTGAGTTTGGAACATTGAACAATATAAATCTATTCTAGTAGACCTCAACAATGGAACTATGATCAGTAGAAATGGCCATGACATGGGACCTTTAATGTGTGTGCTCACTTCCTTGTAAAAGATTCTCGACTTTTTGTAATTTATGTTTTTTAGGTGCTTTATTGCTTTATTTTGTTGTGTTTCAGGTTAAGAGAAGAACGACCCCGTCATCCTCTACACTGCGACTTCATCAAAGCTGTCGCTGAAGCCGTCTCCGTCCCCATCATCGCAAAGTAAGGACTCTTTAAAGTAGAGCCTCTTTAAAGTAGAGACACTACATACTGATATACACCTGAACATCAGCAGGAGAGCACTCTTTAAAGTAGAGACACTACGTACTGATATACACCTGAACATCAGCAGGAGAGGACTCTTTAAAGTAGAGACACTACATACTGATATATACCTGAACATCAGCAGGAGAGGACTCTTTAAAGTAGAGACACTACATACTGATATACACCTGAACATCAGCAGGAGAGGACTCTTTAAAGTAGAGACACTACATACTGATATACACCTGAACATCAGCAGGAGAGGACTCTTTAAAGTAGAGACACTACATACTGATATACACCTGAACATCAGCAGGAGAGGACTCTTTAAAGTAGAGACACTACATACTGATATACACCTGAACATCAGCAGGAGAGGACTCTTTAAAGTAGAGACACTACATACTGATATACACCTGAACATCAGCAGGAGAGGACTCTTTAAAGTAGAGACACTACGTACTGATATACACCTGAACATCAGCAGGAGAGGACTCTTTAAAGTAGAGACACTACATACTGATATACACCTGAACATCAGCAGGAGAGGACTCTTTAAAGTAGAGTAACTAATCGTCCTCCTCAGCGGTGGATCTCTGGATTTGGTGAAAACCAACGCAGATATCGAGGAGTTCAGGAAGAAGACGGGTTCCTCCTCGGTGATGTTGGCTCGCGCCGCCATGTGGAACGTCTCCGTGTTCAGCCCCTCTGGACCCTTCCCTCTGGAAAAAGTGATGGAGGACTACCTCAAATACGTGAGTCTCAAAAGATGCTTTTCACCTGATGCATTAAAGGTGCTCTTTAATCCATTCATTGAAGGGTTTTTAATCTTTACGCAGGAAGTTTCCTGGAGATATTTAAATGCTCTTTTTACTGTTAGTGTACAGTTTTATTATTATCCTGCTGTCCATCCATCCATCCATCTTCTCCCGCTTATCCGCTGTCGGGTCGCGGAGGTATCAGTTCCAGCAGACGCATGTTTATGTATAAAAGACATCAAGAAGTGCATGTTGCATGACGGGTCCCCTTTAATGTTTGTTTTTGTTCCTCAGGCGATCCGGTACGAGAACCACGCCTTCAACACCAAGTACTGCCTGTGTCAGATGCTGAGAGACAAGGTGGAGTCTCCTCAGGGGAAGCTGCTGCAGGCGGCTCAGACTCACGCTGACATCAGGTCCTTTCACCTTATTAACCTTAGTGTTTCTTGATCACATGATTAGACCTAAGGAGAAAAGGAATACATGGCCCCTGATGTACTTTCAATACTTCAGTCACTGCTGTGACCAAAACATTTCAAACTGGGATCAACAAAGTATATCTTTTCTGGAAATCAGAATCCCTTTATTCGTCCCACAGAGGGGACATTTACATTGTTACAGCAGACAAGAACCAAAGACAGCTTCATGTTAACTAAGGAGCATACAAAAGTATTAAAGATACAAAAAAAAAAAAAAAATTAAAAAGTTACACATTTTACAAAAAACACAGTTCTGAGGATTTAGCAGCCAGGTATACATTACAGAGTTATTAACGGAATATATACTATATATATATATATTGCACATAGTTGATATTTAACAAGTGCTTCCTTTCGATTAAATAACTTTTTAAACATGTCCCTACAGGGGTAGACATTAAGGGTAAAAAGCACTGGCCCGGAGCATTCGTCCACAAAATCGACTAATAATGAAGAAAATGAACACATTTGTTGCCATAGTAATTTATGCACTAACTACATTACTACTTGTACTACAACATTTGAATCATCAGTTCTTCCTCATTTTCCTCAATTGTTCATATTTGGTTTATTAAAATAATTATATTGTGGTCATTGTTAAAGAAAAAAGGAGGGTGACGTTTCTGCTAAGATTATTATTATTAGTATAAAGCTCTTTCTGCCTTCCTGTCATCAGGAGTTAGAAATGTAATGGCTATGTATTAGATTAGAACCTTCATTCTCCTAAACTGCTGGGACATTTCCCTAGAGCCAATACCTTTATATTGTCTACTCTTCACTTCCTGTCAGCATAGGTCTGCATTGATGTACAGAGCCCACAGAGGACCTTGTTTAGATCATATTGAAGCCAACTCCATCGATCAAGCTGACTGAAACTCTCTCTCCCTCTTCTTCTCATGCTCCCTGTCACTCTCCACTAACGGCCCCTACACACGGCGGCGTGCGTTAACGCTTCTGCACATTCACTTTGAATGGGGTGACGTCACGATTCGCCGAACTGCATTGTGGGATCAAAGCGTAGCTTCTCTCGCGGTGCTCGCTGCTAAAGTAGAGCGATGTTCTACTTTTGACGCCTCGACGGAGGCGCCAGCCAATCGAATCATATGCCAGTGCAAGCTCTAGCCAATCAGAGCGTCAAAGCGTGTGTGTCTGGGGCGGGAGATTCATGTGATTGGTTGTTGGTCGAGTTTCAGCCCCCCCCGCCGGCAAGCGACAACGCACGCCGCCGTGTGTAGGGGCCGTAACTCCTCCGGTGACTTTCTTTTATTTGAAGATTGTTTTTTGCTTGGCCGGTTACCGCTGGTATTAAAAACATTTTGGCGAACGGTTAGGTGGCGCGATAGTCTGTCGTGAGGCGGTTGTCGTTCACCCAATAACGACAACCGCCTCACGAAACGCTGTGTTGTAGAGTTAAGAAACAAAACACTTTAACAACACTGCTTCTGAAACACCAGCAGCACAGGGCCATGTGGTTTCATGTCTTACTGGTCTTTGTTTTTAAAGTGATATTTATAGTGGCCCGAGCGGCAAGTGGGAAGTACGCTCTGCTGCCCGGGGGGTCTAAAGAGTGCTTCCGGGCCAGAGGGCCGTTTGTAATGTCAGCCCTGAACTGTGTTTAGAGTCTGCCTGTGACTTCAGCTAAAGGTGTGTTGTTGTTGTTGGTGTTGTTGTTGTGTTGTAGCGCTGCGTTCGGGCTGCAGCAGTTCTGCCAGCAGACGGAGGACGAGCTGCAGAAGAAGAGGAGCGAGCTGCAGGGAGACTGCCCCCCCGACGCTCTGAGGATGGAGGGAGACGTCAGCACCATGGCCGTCAAATTCATCCGGTCAGAGGGCACGCGCGTCAGGGAGGATTTGTGATGTTTATTTAGCCGAACGTGTTCCTGATGAAACGATGTGTGTTCCAGACGAGAGTATCTTCCTCACTTCAGCCCCAAGATGTTCCTGCTGGAGTGGAGCCGCAAGGAGAAGCTGCAGCAGCCCCTTTATGAGATGGTGAGACACACACACACACACACACACACACACACGCACACGCACACACACACACACACACACACACACACACACACACACACTCACACTCACACTCACACTCACACTCACACTCACACTCACACTCACACTCACACTCACATACACACACACATACACATACAGACACACACACTCTTACTTAGACACACACACAGACACTTTATGAGATGGTGAGACACACACACACACACACACACACACACACACACACACTCACACTTAGACACACACACACACACACACTTAGACACACACACACACACACACACACTTAGACACACACACACACACACACACACACACACACACACACACTCATACTTAGACACACACACACACACACACACTCTTACTTAGACACACACACAGACACAGACACTTTATGAGATGGTGAGACACACACACACACACACATTAATAATACATTGGATTTTTATAGTGCTTTTCCTAATGCTCAAAGATGTTGAAGACATAGACACTGTTACGAACCCACTAGGGATGAGGAAGGCAACACACACCAGAATGGAATTGGTAATTATTATAAACGGGTTTAATGGATAACAACACAAAGTGCACAACAACATGAGACCAAAAAGGGGCACAGGTATACTGCTAGAACGAAAAGAGAACCCTAAAAGTGGGCCTAATCACACACCTGTGATCACCGCTAATCAAAAGAGGCTGCGGAAAAAACAAACACGCAACGCCAAACACACATCTAACAACACACGACACGGATCACACAAGTTCTGACAGTCTAACGTGTCCACGACACCGGAGCAGAATGAGTGAGGCGTCTGATCGCAGCAGAGCCTCCAGAGTGATAGCTGTCCCCAGGCTTTGTAGCGTCATCTCCGGCAGGTGTGCGCTGGGATGGCTCGGGGAGCGCGTCGGGCCCGGCGTGCTCCAATCACAATCTTCAGGAGGCGGACCAGGAGATGGCAGCCAATCACGTCAGGGCAACCGCACAGCTCATTTACATACAACACAGAGTAACACACTTAAGAGGACCAGGAAGGCAGCAGCCGTGACAGACAGACACGCACACACACACACACACACACACACACACACACACACACACACACACACACACACACACACACACACACACACACACACACACACACACACACACACACACCCTCAGCTCTGGCTCTTCTTCCTGTTTCAGGTGCAGCGCTCTCTGGATCGGGGCTTTCAGTCCACGGTGACGTTTGCAGGGAAGAGATTCAGATCTTCACTCTGGTCAGAACAACAACAACAATAACAATTACTACCAATAAATATAACAAATACTCTAAAGGGAGGTCAGGTACTCTTTAAAACCGCTGCTAGCTATGGGTACTTTTTACTGAAGTACATTTCAAAGCCTCTTTACTTTGACTTGAGTAAAGAAGTTTAGTCAGTACTTCTACTTTCACCAGAGTATATTTAAACACGAGTATATGTACTTCTACTTGAGTGAAGGACGTGTGTACTTCTACTTGAGTAAAGGATGTGTGTACTTCTACTTGAGTAAAGGATGTGTGTACTTCTACTTAGTAAAGGATGTGTGTACTTCTACTTAGTAAAGGACGTGTGTACTTCTACTTGAGTAAAGGACGTGTGTACTTCTACTTGAGTAAAGGACGTGTGTACTTCTACTCGAGTAAAGGACGTGTGTACTTCTACTCGAGTAAAGGACGTGTGTACTTCTACTCGAGTAAAGGATGTGTGTACTTCTACTTGAGTAAAGGACGTGTGTACTTCTACTTGAGTAAAGGATGTGTGTACTTCTACTTGAGTAAAGGACGTGTGTACTTCTACTTGAGTACAGGATGTGTGTACTTCTACTTGAGTAAAGGATGTGTGTACTTCTACTTGAGTAAAGGATGTGTGTACTTCTACTTGAGTAAAGGACGTGTGTACTTCTACTTGAGTAAAGGACGTGTGTACTTCTACTTGAGTACAGGATGTGTGTACTTCTACTTGAGTAAAGGACGTGTGTACTTCTACTTGAGTAAAGGATGTGTGTACTTCTACTTGAGTAAAGGACGTGTGTACTTCTACTCGAGTAAAGGACGTGTGTACTTCTACTCGAGTAAAGGATGTGTGTACTTCTACTCGAGTAAAGGATGTGTGTACTTCTACTTAGTAAAGGATGTGTGTACTTCTACTTAGTAAAGGACGTGTGTACTTCTACTTGAGTAAAGGACGTGTGTACTTCTACTTGAGTAAAGGACGTGTGTACTTCTACTTGAGTAAAGGACGTGTGTACTTCTACTCGAGTAAAGGACGTGTGTACTTCTACTCGAGTAAAGGATGTGTGTACTTCTACTCGAGTAAAGGATGTGTGTACTTCTACTTAGTAAAGGACGTGTGTACTTCTACTTGAGTAAAGGATGTGTGTACTTCTACTCGAGTAAAGGATGTGTCTACTTCTACTCGAGTAAAGGATGTGTGTACTTCTACTTGAGTAAAGGACGTGTGTACTTCTACTTGAGTAAAGGACGTGTGTACTTCTACTCGAGTAAAGGACGTGTGTACTTCTACTTGAGTAAAGGATGTGTGTACTTCTACTCGAGTAAAGGATGTGTGTACTTCTACTTGAGTAAAGGACGTGTGTACTTCTACTTGAGTAAAGGACGTGTGTACTTCTACTCGAGTAAAGGACGTGTGTACTTCTACTTGAGTAAAGGACATGTGTACTTCTACTTGAGTAAAAGACGTGTGTACTTCTACTTGAGTAAAGGACGTGTGTACTTCTACTCGAGTAAAGGATGTACTTTGGCCCTCTCTGGTTTTCAGGGAGAAGTCGAAGAAGTTTGCGCAGCAGGCGGCCTCCGTGGTGTGCCTCCGAGTTCTGGGAATACCGGAGGGTCGAATCGGAGACGAAGAGTCGGACCTGGTCTGCAAGAGGAAGAGAGACGGGAGGACCAACGGCACCACAGAAGAAGAGCAGAGCAGCAAGAGACACTCGGGCGACATGCGGCCGGAGGAGGAAACGCCACATGTCAACGGAGACGATCAAAACGCAAACACGCCTCCAGAAAAGAGCTAAGAGCAGGAGAAGCTGGTGTTTCCACGAGGAACACACGGAGGTTAAAAAAAGAGATTAGATTTGAGTTCGTCTGCATGTGAAGCTCCTTTATCACTGATGGACGTTTGTGGGAACTGTCAGAACAAATGAAGAGATTTAAAAACTGCATTTTTATGGTTTTGGGTTTTTCTTCTGCCTTAAAAAGTACATCTTTGAAATCTAAATATTATAATTTATTTTTTGAATGCAGTACTTTTATTTCAAGCTGTGGTATTAATACTTCTACTGCAGTAAAGTCTCTGAATACTTCCTCCGCAACTGGTCGTTTTGCTTTTTTTCTGCATCAATAATATTTTGACGTCCTAAAATAAGTATTCTTACATTGAGTTACGAGTACTTTTACTTTGACATAGTATGTGTACAGTGTGGTATTAGTACTTTTACTTTGACAGAGTATGTGTACAGTGTGGTATTAGTACTTTTACTGCAGTAAAGTCTCTTGAGTACTTCCTCCCCTGAGTTGAATTTGACACCCATCTGATGACATCACCACGGGGCTGGCTGTTGCTGCTTTCAAGGACCCTGGGAAATATGAGAGAGTAACCAACATCAGTGGAAAGTCTTTAAATCTCCTTGTACTGTAAATGAGACTAGAACATGCACCCTGTATGAAGTTTAGAAATCATCGTGTTTTGCAGTCTTTGAAAGTGTTTCCGTGCACAGCATTTCCGCCAGGTTGCTGAATAGATATCAGATAAAGTTTGTTAGTCTCAAACAGGAAGTTGGTGTTAAAAAAGGGAAGTACACGAACAGATCCCTAGAGATTAATAACAGCATTTAAATGAGACCTTGAACACCTCATACTGAGCCTTGAGTGAATCATTGTTACACTCTATTATGTATTATTCTTACTTATTAGGAAGTTCTGTTTCCTTATTTCGTCTTTAAAATACGACGTTAATATTAAATTATAAACAATTCATTTTGACATGTTGTGATCACCATGGTTTATAGACTGAGTCTTATTCAAATGATTTATTAGGAAAGTTAATGTGTATTTTCACAACTTGCCTTCTACGATGAGATTAAATGCAAGACAATTCCTTTTTCTAAAACCTTTCATTTGACCTTTTTGTGACTGAAAGAGTTAGTAACAAGTAACTAAGTATATCTACTCAAGCACTTCGGCAACAGAATGACTTATTTTACTTTTGGTACTTTAAGTATATTTTGATGCTAATATTTTTGTACTTGAACATTTTGAATGCAGGACTTTTAGTACAAGATCTGAGTACTTCTACTTTTACTCAAGTACAAGATCTGAGTACTTCTACTTTTACTCAAGTACAAGATCTGAGTACTTTTACTTTTACTCAAGTACAAGATCTGAGTACTTTTACTTAAGTACAAGATCTGAGTACTTCTACCACCTCTGATTAAATCTAAAAGCATAAAATGGAAATACTCAAGTAAAGCACAAGTACCTCAAAATTGTACTTAACCACTTGAGTAAATGTACTTAGTTAATCTCACACTGCTAGTATATATTTAATGTTTACTTTATGATTTGCCCAACTTGTTTGTTTGTTCACAGCATGTAAAGCGGCCTTGGGTCTCTTGAAAGGCGCTATATTAAATGTAATCTATAATAATTATTATTATAATATTATCATTCATGAGTTACTTCCCACCCGTTCTCGGAGGCTGTAGTACCGCCGCTTGGCCACTAAGTCATTCAATATATGTGCTTCAACGTCCAGCTCACTTCCTGGGGGCTCGGTGTTGTAGTTTACGGAAAGACCGTGAACGCAGCACTGGGATCAACTCAAACAGCCGAACAGAAACAGAGAACAAACAACAAGTTAACAACAACAATGGGACTTTAACGCTTTGACTGCGCTTCCTGTGGCTGCGTTTATTAACCGAGTGAATGGCGGGTAACAACTTTTAGTGACGTGTTTGTTGTGGATGAGACAGGTTCGAGAGACGGACAGGTTTTAACCGTTTAACGGCTCAATGTCGTCGGTAAACTGCGCCGAGGAACTGGACTTCAGACTGATGTTCGACGGGAGACAGGCGGCAGGTAAACGGGCTTTTATTTTGACGACGTTAGTTAGAAATGTGTCACCATTCAGCGTGAAGTTAACGGGAGGAAGCGGCGGTTAGAGCGGAAGTGAAGCTGTGCGGCCTTCAGAATAAAATTCAGCATTAGATAGATGTATAGATAGAGGTGGGAAAAGCTCTTAGATCTTGTACTTGAGTTAAAGTAAAAGTACTCAGATCTTGTACTTGATTATAAATACAAAAATAAGTACTCAGATCTTGTACTATGGTGATCTACCTCAATATGTTGCTTTTACTTTGAAAGTCGTAACCGTAAGTGGAGCTGTCAGACTTCAGTGTATGTGACACCTCCAGCTGTCTGCTGTTAAATTTAGGTTAAATATTTAAATGTAGGTTAATTTAAAATATGGATTTCCTTCCTTTTAAACCACAGAAAGCTACAGAGACTGTTCACAGTGTGTTTATTATTTTATTAATTAATCTGCTTTCTTTTTATGTTCTGATTAGTCGGCAGCGGTGGTGATTTTGTAACATTTAAGTTGTGTTTATACACTTTGAACTCAATGAATTGTAGATTTTATGCAACTTAACTTTTATATTAATGGCTATTATATATTTTTGATATAATTATATGAAGTATTAATATTTATTACTCACTTAAAGTACTTTTTAAAGTCATTTGATGGCACAATCTAGTGAAAATAAGAGACAAAAATAAGAATTTTAGCTACAAAAAGTTACTTTTTCACATTTAGCGCTTGTCTGCAACTTTACCAGATAGTAGAAACATAGCATTTATATTATAACCTTAATCCATGCCTTTGTATAGCTTTACTAAAATAATATTTCTTATTATAAGGCAAAGCATAGTGTCATGTGACCTGACTGTTTTACCTGTTTCACTCTGCAAACATTTACTCTGTTGCTATTTCAATCCTCTGCATACAGGTGGTGGCTCGGATCACAAATAGTAGCACATTTTTAGACACTGCAAACTGATATACACCTGAACATCAGCAGGAGAGGACTCTTTAAAGTAGAGACACTACATACTGATATACACCTGAACATCAGCAGGAGAGGACTCTTTAAAGTAGAGACACTACATACTGATATACACCTGAACATCAGCAGGAGAGGACTCTTTAAAGTAGAAACACTACATACTGATATACACCTGAACATCAGCAGGAGAGGACTCTTTAAAGTAGAAACACTACAGACTGATATACACCTGAACATCAGCAGGAGAGGACTCTTTAAAGTAGAGACACTACATACTGATATACACCTGAACATCAGCAGGAGAGGACTCTTTAAAGTAGAGACACTACATACTGATATACACCTGAACATCAGCAGGAGAGGACTCTTTAAAGTAGAGACACTACATACTGATATACACCTGAACATCAGCAGGAGAGGACTCTTTAAAGTAGAAACACTACATACTGATATACACCTGAACATCAGCAGGAGAGGACTCTTTAAAGTAGAAACACTACATACTGATATACACCTGAACATCAGCAGGAGAGGACTCTTTAAAGTAGAGACACTACATACTGATATGCACCTGAACATCAGCAGGAGAGGACTCTTTAAAGTAGAAACACTACATACTGATATACACCTGAACATCAGCAGGAGAGGACTCTTTAAAGTAGAGACACTACATACTGATATACACCTGAACATCAGCAGGAGAGGACTCTTTAAAGTAGAGACACTACATACTGATATACACCTGAACATCAGCAGGAGAGGACTCTTTAAAGTAGAGACACTACATACTGAACATTAGTGAAGTGTAGGTCTGCAGCAGGATTTATTATTATTAACGTGAAATGTGCTGGATCGTATAATAAACTGGATTAGAGGAAGCAGAATTAATGTGTGTTATTGTAATATCTGGTAATTAAAATGACCACTGAGCTACTTTCTCATGAACTGAGAGTTCACTCACCGCACCATGAACAACAGTTGAGTAAATTCATTCACACAGCTGCACGCACTCACCACAACATGACTATTAATACCACACACACACACACACACACACACACACACACACACACACACACACACACACACACACACACACACACACACACACACACACACACACACACTCTCACAAATAGACACAATGCATGCAAAATAGGAAGTCAAAGCAGCAACTGTGAAGAGCTTCACTGTTCTTTAAAACAAATACATTGCATGGGATGAAGAGGATGAGGATGAGGAGGAGGAGGAGGATAAGGAAGAAGAAGAGGAGGGGGAGGATTTGATATGTCAGGAATTTTTTTAAGTAAAATCCTAAAACAAAACAAAAGCAAAAAACGTTGTAAATCTTTAGACAGTTGAAGACGAGGAGGTGGAAGATGAGAAAGAGGAAGAGGAAGAGCTGCCAGCTGGGCACCACACAGTGGTTAGAAAACCAGGAAGTAAAACCTGCCGGCAGACAGGCGGCGACTCGAGGACTTCCTGTACCGAGCGGCAAGCACCCAAAAAAATACTAATGTCAAAAATATGAATGCATTCACAAAATGCTGAGAGAAACACGAAGCTGCTTTTAAACATTTCAATATTAATACTTTTTTTTATCACAACAGTCTTTTAGTTAATTAAAGAGTCCTCTCCTGCTGATGTTCAGGTGTATATCAGTATGTAGTGTCTCTACTTTAAAGAGTCCTCTCCTGCTGGTGTTCAGGTGTATATCAGTATGTAGTGTCTCTACTTTAAAGAGTCCTCTCCTGCTGATGTTCAGGTGTATATCAGTATGTAGTGTCTATACTTTAAAGAGTCCTCTCCTGCTGATGTTCAGGTGTATATCAGTATGTAGTGTCTATACTTTAAAGAGTCCTCTCCTGCTGATGTTCAGGTGTATATCAGTATGTAGTGTCTCCACTTTAAAGAGTCCTCTCCTGCTGATGTTCAGGTGTATATCAGTATGTAGTGTCTCTACTTTAAAGAGTCCTCTCCTGCTGATGTTCAGGTGTATATCAGTATGTAGTGTCTCCACTTTAAAGAGTCCTCTCCTGCTGATGTTCAGATGTATATCAGTATGTAGTGTCTCTACTTTAAAGAGTCCTCTCCTGCTGATGTTCAGGTGCATATCAGTATGTAGTGTCTCTACTTTAAAGAGTCCTCTCCTGCTGATGTTCAGGTGTATATCAGTATGTAGTGTCTCTACTTTAAAGAGTCCTCTCCTGCTGATGTTCAGGTGTATATCAGTTTGTAGTGTCTCTACTTTAAAGAGTCCTCTCCTGCTGATGTTCAGGTGTATATCAGTATGTAGTGTCTCTACTTTAAAGAGTCCTCTGCTGCTGATGTTCAGGTGTATATCAGTATGTAGTGTATCTACTTTAAAGAGTCCTCTCCTGTTGATGTTCAGGTGTATATCAGTATGTAGTGTCTCTACTTTAAAGAGTCCTCTCCTGCTGATGTTCAGGTGTATATCAGTATGTAGTGTCTCTACTTTAAAGAGTCCTCTGCTGCTGATGTTCAGGTGTATATCAGTATGTAGTGTATCTACTTTAAAGAGTCCTCTCCTGCTGATGTTCAGGTGTATATCAGTATGTAGTGTCTCTACTTTAAAGAGTCCTCTGCTGCTGATGTTCAGGTGTATATCAGTATGTAGTGTATCTACTTTAAAGAGTCCTCTCCTGTTGATGTTCAGGTGTATATCAGTATGTAGTGTCTCTACTTTAAAGAGTCCTCTCCTGCTGATGTTCAGGTGTATATCAGTATGTAGTGTCTATACTAAACCTGTTGTGTTATTTATATTGTTGTGTTCTGCAAGCCTCTTTGCAAATCAAATGATGGAGCTCTCGTTTGATTCTGATTTGCATGTTGTTTCCTCTCAGGTCAACAGCTCGATGGCGCCTCCCCCCCTTCTTCCTCCTCCAATCAGGCTCTGGAGCTTCAGACTCACACTTTCCCCCCCACCGACTACCAGTACCAACTGCAGGGGTCCCTGTACGACTCCCAGGGGCCCCAGTACGGCTCCCTGGGGAACACCAGAACCTTCGAGTGCCCGAGTATCCAGATCACTTCCATCGCTCCCAACAGCCATGTGGATCCTGGAAGCGGACAGGAAGTGATGGCGTGTTGCCGGGCGGAGGGCGGGAACCCCGAGGCATCCTGGTCTGTAAAATAATTGATTTAAAATAGACTACTGTATTGACCGAAATACAAGACAGGGTTTATTAAAATCTGAAAAGAGTCTGAAAAGAGTCTTATATTCTGGGTCCAGTCTTTTCGATGTAATTACACAGTCACAACAACAGATTGAGCCAAACGAGTCTTAAAGTACGGAAACAGTTCACAGCAACAGGAGGGATAGAGATGGAGAGACACAGAGACCAACTCCAACAAAGTGGATCAAAAGTAGGCGAGTTAATAAACAAGAGAGGCGAAGTTACGAGAGAGCATCGTGAATGGGTTAAAGGAATGCTGCGTATCTAATGCCACGGACTGCAGCGAGGAAGACGTGATGTAATGATGCAGCTGAATGAGAAGACATCCGTGAAGTGACGAATAGACGGCACATTTGAACACAATTTGTGATGTGTGTTATCAATATTTTCAAATACAATTATTTTCTTTATCAAAAACAAGATTTGGTCTTCAAAAAGGTATTTTTCCAAAAATGAGTCTTGATAAAGAGGGGTCGTGTTGTATTTCCTCGTGTTGAAAGGTGCTATAAAGAAACGTTCCTCTCCTCAAGGGCCAGCTGTATCTTCCTCTGGTTCCCAGTTACCGGGACCCTGCTCTGAATTATAATACTGTGCAAACTTAAGCAGTTTCAAATCGATAACCAAAAATATAATTGACTTAAATTATATATAAACAAATGATCTAGCTAATTACACATCGGAAAAGGGGTGGGAAAAAGTTTACGCTTATTTAATCCCAGCCCTTCTGCCAAAAACAAATTATAAAAAAAAGACAATTCGAAAATGTATTTAAAAAATACTACTTTGAATTGCCTCGTGTTGAAAGCTATGTAAACGTTCCTCTCCTCAGGGGCCAGCTGTACCTTCCTCTGGTTCCCAGCTACAGAGACCCTGCTCTGAGTGCCAGTCCCTGCAGCAGCCTGTCCTCTCGCAGCTGGATGTCCGACCTGTCCTCCTGCGAGTCCTTCTCCCACGACGACGTGGAGGCGGAGCTTAGGGACGCCGCTCACCTGGCTCTCTGCTCCCCCGTGGGCTCACCTGGCTGCGGGGGCGGGGCCTTCGGAGTGGAGCTTTGGCAGCAGAAGTACCAACATCCTGGTGCTTTCAGTCCATCGCTGTCGCCTCACCAGTCGCCCCGACAGTCGCCTCATCACTCCCCCCGGACCAGCGTCACAGAGGAGAGCTGGCTGACCCCCAGACCCACCTCCAGGTAACTGTGTTATATTATTTATATTATATTAGGTACTCAAAAACACTTAATACAGGCTTGAGTAACAACAACAAAACACACCCAAGACAAACACTACAACAAATGGGCTGATCAGTTTTGAACTTTGTTTGGGCTGTTTTGCTTCCTTAATGTGTCAACAACCAAAATACACATCAAGGTGCTTCATTTGGTAACTTAAGTGAGACAAAGAGACATCCCTCTGGTGACCCCTCCGACTCTAAAGTGTCAACATCAACATGAAAACAAGAATATGAGCCTGGCTTTATCCAGTGTTCACATTTCTGCGCCTCATTTGCATATTTACACATTTCAGAAACGTGTAATAGTTGATCTAACAGCAGACGTCTTCCTCAGGCCGTCCTCCCGACCAACGTCCCCCTGTGGAAAGAGACGTCACTCCAGTGCTGGCCCCCACGCCCGCTCCCACTCCCCCCATCACTCCCCCCATCACTCCCCCAGCCCGGGAGCCTCTCCGCGGGGCAGCGTCACTGACGACTCCTGGGTGGGGAGTCCCGCCGCCGCCTTCCTGCTGTCGGGCTACCAGGAGCTGGACGTCCCCTCAAAGACCCGGAGGACCACGGGGGGGCTGCTGGCTGGGCAGGGGGACCTGGAGGCCTTCCTGGACCCCCCCGGGGAGGAGGGGGCGGGGCAGGACGACCTCACTGACCTCTTCTTGCACGTGCCCTCACACTTCAGCTGGAACAAACCCAAACCTGGGAACCCCCCTCTGTTCAGGTGGGCTTCATGCAAGGTCTCTCATACTCAAGAGTTAGGGCTGCTAAACTTGATATCTTAATGCAACTGAGATATAAGATAAGAAGTACTTTATTGATCCCAATCTGGGAAATGTTTGTGTTGCAGCAGCCTGAAAAGACATGGCGTTGTACAATAGACATTTAAAGACAAGAAGATGTGTTGAATTACAAATTGAGATGGAGTGTGGGAGAGAAGGGTTAGGGTTAGCCCATCAAAACAACCCTGTCCAGTTCTACAGGGGGGTATGTGGACTCTACGTTGAGTAACAGTGTGTGTGTCCCTGCAGAGCCTCCTCGCCCCCCCCTCTGGACTGGCCCCTGCCCAGCCAGTTTGACCAGTATGAGCTGAGGGTGGAGGTCCAGCCCCGATCATACCACCGCGCTCACTATGAGACGGAGGGCAGCCGCGGGTCCATCAAGGCGGCGACTGCAGGACATCCACTCGTCAAAGTGAGTCTTAAAAACACGTCACCCAGACGGACACTCTGATGATCCCAAATTGGGAAATTATTTTTGATGGAGCAGCAGTGTGTTCAGGCGTTAATATATTTAAAAGGTAAAAACAATAAACAGCAAATATAAACATATCTACAGTTAAAAAGAGATATTTCACAAATAATTAATAGATAGTTAAAATGTTCTAGAAAAGACCAAAATACTACATATAGATGTATCCTGCACTCAGCCTTGAAACCCTCCGAACACAAACAGAACACATGTCACTGGGCTCTGAAACTGTTCTGCGGCTCAGAGGAAAGAGCGCTAACTAGCCAGCAGCTGTTCTGGGGTCACATTCTCCAGAAGCTTCCGCTGCAGCGAGTAAACACTGAGGCTCCGTACAGGAAGCAGGAAACAGCAGGGGGGAACACACCTGACCTCAGGAGCTGATACCATGACCTCACCTGTCTCTCACACCTGTCTCTCACCTGTCCCTCACCTGTCCCTCACTTGTCTCTCCCCTGTCACTCACTTGTCTCTCACCTGTCTCTCGCTTGTCCCTCACCTGTCCCTCACCTGTCTCTCACCTGTCCCTCACCTGTCTCTCCCCTGTCTCTCACTTGTCCCTCACCTGTCTCTCACATGTCCCTCACCTGTCTCACACCTGTCTCTCACACCTGTCTCTCTCACCTGTCTCTCACCTGTCTCTCTCACCTGTCCCTCGCCTGTCTCTCACCTGTCTCTCACCTGTCTCTCTTACCTGTCTCTCACACCTGTCTCTCTCACCTGTCTCTCACACCTGTCTCTCTCACCTGTCTCTCTCACCTGTCTCTCTTACCTGTCTCTCACACCTG
>NC_136903.1:1824942-1882442 GCF_949606895.1 Notothenia rossii | reverse complement strand
TCAGAGGGAACATAGTGACATCACAATAGAACACTCGTGCTCCTATTGGCCAGCGCTAAAACACATTGTACGGTATAGGCTAAGGGGCGGGACCAATAACAAGTAATATATATTTTAGATACTTACGGTTTAGTGTGTCTAGTTTGAAGCTCCAGACGGTTCATCAGCGTGTCACATTTCACATTTCTCCATTCTGTTTATAAATGTTATTTTTAAACACTTTGTGAATAAATGAATTTGACTGAACCCTCAGATGGAAGATCACTTTGGGAAATGGATGCCAGAATTCTGCCGGATAAAAGCAGCGGTGTGAGTAGAAACACTTTCCCTATACAGGTCTCTCTTTATAGTCCTGTTATCCACTCCTCCTTTCTTCCTAACTCCTGTTCCCTACCTCCTCACTCCTCCTATTTTCTTCCTAACTCCTATTCCCTACCTCCTCACTCTTCTTCCTTTCTTGCTAACTCCTCCTTACCTCCTCACATCTCCTTAATGTTTCCTCACTTCTCCTCAATCCCTGTTATCATTGTCTCTCACCTGTCTCTCGCCTGTCCCTTACCTGTCTCTCACCTGTATCTCACCTGTCCCTCACCTGTCTCTCACCTGTCCCTCACCTGTCTCTCACCTGTCCCTCACCTGTCTCTCACCTGTCTCTCGCCTGTCCCTCACCTGTCTCTCACCTGTCTCTCACCTGTCCCTCACCTGTCCCTCACCTGTCTCTCAACCGTCTCTCAACCGTCTCTCACCCGTCTCTCACCCGTCTCTCACCTGTCCCTCACCTGTCCCTCACCTGTCTCTCGCCTGTCCCTTACCTGTCTCTCACCTGTCTCTCACCTGTATCTCACCTGTCTCTCACCTGTCCCTAACCTGTCCCTCACCTGTCCCTCACCTGTCTCTCGCCTGTCCCTTACCTGTCTCTCACCTGTCTCTCACCTGTCTCTCACCTGTCCCTCACCTGTCTCTCACCTGTCCCTCACCTGTCTCTCAACTGTCTCTCACCTGTCCCTCACCTGTCTCTCACCTGTCTCTCACCTGTCCCTCACCTGTCCCTCACCTGTCCCTCACCTGTCTCTCAACTGTCTCTCACCTGTCCCTCAGCTGTCCCTCACATGTCTCTCACCTGTCTCTCACCTGTAGAAATTAATAAAGTAGATTTCCTGTAGTTGTGAACCTTGTAGTTTTTAACGTGTTGGTGTAAATGTGTTTCAGTGCGTTCTGGTGGTGGAGGTTCCTCGTCTGAACCGGAGAACCTCAGAACCGATTCTGGTCCAGTTCTGCGTCTCCAACGGGAAAAGGAGGCGGAGCCTAACGCAGAACTTCACTTTCCTGCCCGCCGTCAAACAGGAGCCGGACCACAACTCCCACAATGCACCTGGCCCCGCCTTCCACCAACCGGAACCAGACATGCAGTTTTACGAGTCATGTGACCTCCCGGTGCATTGTGGGCCGCCTCACCTCCATCCCCCTCCTCACTCCCCCTCCCTACCTCCTCACTCCTCCTCCTTGCTTTCTAACTCCTCTTCCCTACCTCCTAACACTTCTTCTTTTCTTCCTGACTCCTCCTCTATACCTCCTAACTCGTCCTTACCTCCTCACTCCTCCTTAATGTTTACTGACTCCTCCTTCCTTCCTCCTCACTCTTCGTCCTCGCTTCCTAACCCCTCACCCCTGCCTCCCACTTCCTCCTTACCTCCTTACACCTCTTCAGTGCCTCTTCACTCCTCTTCCTTGCTTCCTAACACCTCCTCCATTCCTCCTTACACCTCCTCCTTACCTCCTCACACCTCTTTAATGTTTCCTCACTCCTCCTACATCCCTCCTAACTCCTCCCCGCTACCTCCTCAAACCTCTTCCTTGCTTCCTCAGATCACTTCCACTTCCCCTCGCACCTCCTCCATCCCCTCGATGCCTCCTCACACATCCTCCCTACCTCCTAGTACCTCTTCCTTGCTTTCTCAGATCTCCTCCACTTGTCCTCAGTCCTTCGCCCTTCCTCCCTCACCCTCCTCCTCCTCCTCAAGTGGACTTCAGAGGAGACTCTCCCCCTCTCTGAGCTCCAGGAGAGTCTTGGTGACGTCTCCTCCCCCCCTGAAGGTGTCTCCTCCCTCCTCGAGCATCAAGCAGGAGTTTGGGGAGCGTCCCGAGTCTCTGGGTCTGCAGGAGATCACTCTGGACGACGGTAAGGATCTGATGACGTTTATTAAGCATACAGACGTTCCTAAGCCAATCGTAACACTTCAGTACAGAAGGGCCTTAGCCAATCAGAAAGCAGATCTCACAGCACCGGAGGCGGGCTTTGCTGTAGAGCAGTGCTTCTCAAAGTGTGGTCCGCGGACCACTGGTGGTCCGTGAGCGCCCCCTAGTGGTCCGTGAGTATATTGGTAACATTTCACATTTGAAATAAATAAATACATTTGAGTTTTCCGCACTCTCGCGAGAATATCTCCGCAAGGGAGCGAGCTTAAGTTTCATAGCCCAGCGCAACACCTTCATCACATGTCGACACTTTTTTGTACCATTTTTAGGCGATTTGTAATCTGTTCTAGAAAAATGATGTGATTTTGGATATGTGTGGAGTTAGGTGGTCCGCGAGTGTTTTTTGATTGGTTAAGTGGTCTTTGGTATGAACACGTTTGAGAAACACTGCTGTAGAGAGACCTCAGAGTGTTAACTCAATATAAGGTCAACACATTGGCGATGCGCTGAGGTGGGAAGTAATGGAGTACAATTTAGAGTCATTGCGTGCCTATTGATTTGAACACGATCCGTGTGTCCATCATTTCCTGGTCTTCTCTAAAGAGGGACCAATGAAAACTCCAGACGCACATACACGTTACGTACAGATGTGGAGATATTCTTAAAGTTCATCATCAGGGTCAAATAAGTGTTCCCCCCGTGCCACCTTGTTTACTGCATGACAAGAAAAGGACCTGCACACAAAAGAAACCGACAAAACTGAAATCAGAAGGTTTTTAAATTTTCCATCAGAACCTGGTTTCTGAAATAAAGCAGACATCTTAAGGCCCGGACACACCGAGCTGACCCCGAAGGGCTGACACAGACGGACCCGACTGTTGCGTCGCCTCGCGTCTTGGCCATGTGTCGCACTGGAACACACCGCAAAGACTTCAGCCGACGGCCAAGAAGCACGTACGAGCTGCGCGTGAGTGGCAATAACTCTCCTCACCAGCAGGCGGCGGTAGTGTGTATTTGTCATTCAAAACAGGCAACAACCGGAAGACAGGCTGCGTGATATATACAAACAACAAATAGCGTGTGTTCGATTTTCACGCTCCTCCATCGGAAACATGTTTCGTGCGGTAATGGCGGCATCAGCCCAGAAAATGAAAAAGAATAGCCGTCTGTGTGCGCCTTCTTAAATCGTTTGTTTGCGTCCCTCACTTCCGTTTAGCTTCTCATACACGGATTCGCTAGCTGAACAGCCAATCAGAGTGATTTATTTGGTCGACAGCGGCCGCGGAAGGTGTCGGCACGGCCAAAAAGACACGACGGTGCGGGGATCACCAATCTGAGTGGGGCGACAGGACGCTCATCGACGGCCAAAATCGGCTTGGTGTGTCCGGGCCTTAATTGTGATGCTGAAACAGTTCTCTCTGTCTGTGTGTGTGTGTGTGTGTGTGTGTGTGTGTGTGTGTGTGTGTGTGTGTGTGTGTGTGTGTGTGTGTGTGTGTGTGTGTGTGTGTGTGTGTGTGTGTGTGTTATTTATACGAGGGGGCCCCCTGTTTGTGTGTTTCTCTCTGATCTGTGTTAATAATAGTTTTTTGTTGCTTGTTGCTGCTCTGATGATGCAGCGAGGGTTAAATCTGTTGCTGCAGCTGTCACACACACACACACACACACACACACACACACACACACACACACACACACACACACACACACACACACACACACACACACACACACACACACACACACACACACACACACACACACACACACACCTCTTGCCTTTCAACATGACTTTGGCCCACTGTCAACATTCTATTCTTTAAAGTGAGTGTGGGGATGGTGGAATGGAAGTCTCTTTTATCCAAAGCGACTTCCATGCTCAATACTGTGGGCAACCCCCACAGGAGCAGTTTAGGGTGAAGTGTCTTAGGGACACAACAACATGCTGACTGCAGTGGGGTTTGAACGCACTAGTCCACTGCGCCACACACCTCTATAAACATTTGGGATAACGTGAGCACACAACTCAAGTAATTACATGAGGTTTTATATTGAAAAACTGTGAAATGCAGCGATTGCTTTTCCTGGAAATGTACGACAACATGTTCCTGATATTGTTACACATTTCTCTGTTCATATTTACTCAAGTTGTGTGCTCACATGAGGCATCATCTTGTGGTCTTTAGACGTTTTAATGCAGAAGTGTGACATGTTGAGAGATGTTGGAGGCGTGTTATCTCTGAGCCTCAGTCAGATGGAGAAGATACCATTCTTTATTTTTTCTGCAGCGTCCGGTTTCACAACAGATCTAAGTTTAGCCGCTCGCTGCCGTGCAGAAAAACACTTTCTGAACCGCTGCTAGTTTTAATAACTCAATACTTTCTCAGTTCCACTGAGAGCGGCCGGCGTGAGAATCAGTTTGTAGAAAGAGATGTGAGTTAGTTTGTAGTGAGAGGATTTAATGCAGAACCTGTCACTACGGCACACACACATGTTTTAATTGAACGTAGAGATTGAAAGCGTGTGCAGCTGCTCCCTCCTGTGGTCAAACAGAAGCTACTTTTCTTTCCATGCATTTGTTTACAGAGTGCTTTTAATGTTGTGTTTACATCCACAGTAGGAAGCAGTGTGTTTGGGTTTGTTCAATTATAGCCTGAATTTAGAGCCTTATGAAAACACTCCTACGGAACAGGATTAGGGACAAATGGGAATTATTTTGTGAGTTCTGGGAAAAAGTCACTTTTGATCAAATCCCCAAAAATGTTTACGTTGCTCAAAAAATGTTCCGAATTTTTTTTTTTTATCCCGGAGAACAGACATTTCTTATTTTTCGCTGTAAACCTTTTTCAGAAAAAAGAATAAAACAATTTCCTTTCTGAAATAAAAATATTTTTTTCTTGAGTTCTGAGAAAAAAGTTAGAAATTGGACTTTAGAACTCAGAACATAATTTGTATTGTATGTTTTTACTTTAACTTCTTGTGTTTATAAACATTTTTATCTTATTTTATTTAACTTCTTACGTTTGAAAAATAAAATATATAGTTGTATTATTTATTTCATCCTAAAATGGAGTAATTGTTAAATAAAGTGTTCAGATTCTGGAGCTTTAAACCTCTTCCCTAAGAGTTTCAGATCGTTTCTAAATCAGGAAAAAGCTCATTTGTTTGTTTTTTTGTATTGAATATCAGAAGATGTCCAGCCCTGGTGATAAATAAAGCTGGTGTCCTTCTTCTGTTTGTGTTGCAGTGAACGAGATCATCGACAGAGACATCAGCGGACTTCAGTTCACCGACGAGCAGCCGTACCGCAGAGACTGAAACTCACCGAGCCTCAAGTGCCTGAAACTCACCGAGCCTCAAGTGCCTGAAACTCACCGAGCCTCAAGTGCCTGAAACTCACCGAGCCTCAAGTGCCTGAAACTCACCGAGCCTCAAGTGCCTGAAACTCACCGAGCCTCAAGTGACTGAAACTCACCGAGCCTCAAGTGCCTGAAACTCACCGAGCCTCAAGTGCCTGAAACTCACCGAGCCTCAAGTGCCTGAAACTCACCGAGCCTCAAGTGCCTGAAACTCCCCGAGCCTCAAGTGCCTGAAACTCACCGAGCCTCAAGTGCCTGAAACTCACCGAGCCTCAAGTGCCTGAAACTCACCGAGCCTCAAGTGCCTGAAACTCACCGAGCCTCAAGTGCCTGAAACTCACCGAGCCTCAAGTGCCTGAAACTCACCGAGCCTCAAGTGCCTGAAAACCATAGAGAAACACCGAGACGCCTCGTTAGGAAACACCGAGACGCCTCGTTAGGAAACACCGAGACGCCTCGTTAGGAAACATCGAGGTGCCTCGTTAGGAAACATCGAGACGCCTCGTTAGGAAACATCGAGACGCCTCGTTAGGAAACAGAAACACCGAGACGCCTCGATGAGAAACACTGACGCTTCGATGAAAACCAAAGATCTTCTCACGACTGATTCCTCAAAGAAAAAGGGCTGAAATCCGACAATCACCAGAAACACCAGAGGCCGAAGACCGTCGTTATTTATTGGCCAGTTAATTATTAAGGAGTGTATTTTTGATACTCTGGATCTGATCCGGTTTTTAAAAGAAAAGTCCTTCAGCTGATTTTTTGATATCGCTTTAACGGTTTACATTTCCTCCCCGATGTTCAACCTCGTGTCGCGGTGTGAAAGTGAAGACACTGAATCAGAGATATGTGTATCGTAAGGTTGAAGTAAAAACGAAAGAAAAAGTGATCTGCTTCGTGTTTTCATACGTCATCTATCGAGTGAGTTTTAAACACTTTATCCTCAACTGTCGATTATCTCACATCTCAGGCACTCGTGGTTACAAACAGATCAACGTTATACGAGCTTTTAATGCAATGAATGACACAGAAGGAAGAAACGTATCTTGAATGCAACCGGTCAAAATGCTAAATCTGGCCCTCTGTTGCCTTTTCATGTGTCGTGGCTTTTTAACCTTATCCTAACTGAAGCCGCTGAGGGATGGGAGCGGGAGAACTAAGTTCAGACACGTGTTCCAGATGACAAAACAACGTCCATACGAGTGTATATCTTTCAATCCATTTATTTTGCTGTCCATATTGCCTTTCTGTTATCATTCAGATACCAATATATGCTCGCCAGTCACGCTGAATACAAACGGGTTTAACACACAGCTCATATCCACACGGCTTCTGCCGACACGGTCAAAAACTGTTTGCTACCGTCCCACACACATGCATCTGATCACCCAGGCCCAGGAGTTCAACACTTCTAATCCCTATCTGATCAAATCAGATTTGGATTTTGGGGAGTTCAAAACCAAAAAACAGGATTAGGATCACTTTGATATCAGATCAGGAAATCCAATCCAAGATTTAATCTGGATCAAATCTTCAAAACGGGCAGTTCAAACCGACAACACAGGAAACTGGATTACCCTGATCCCACCAGCGTGGTGGATCTCCAGTGGATTTCCAGAGCAACATGAACTGTACCATTGATTTAAAAATATGTTTCAATATAAATAAGATGGCAAAGTTTGTTAACTGAAATAATACACAATGTTTAGCCTTCATGGCAAATACATTTTATTTTTCATGTTTTGGTCACGTTTGTGGTGGCCTATTTCGTTTTCAACCAAATGTTGACATAAATGTTTATGCTCATAAAAGTATCACAACAAAGATTGTCAATCACAAATGTAATTTTGATTAAAGAAAAAATATCTTTCAACAAAAAAACAGTCCATCATCTGTCATCACCTTTCAAACGTAATTGCGAACAATAGAAGTCTCTGCAATGTGGTCTCTTGTCTTCCTTGTATTCTTTTTCATGTCCACTAGATTAAATCACTGATATTCAGGATCGAGTCATCTTGAAGAGTCTAATTCTGATCCTGAATTGCTTTGAAATACAGGGTCACAATCTGTCCGACTTGTCTGATCCTGGATCACAAAAAATGGGATTTCAAAATCTGATCGGATTGAGATTAAAAGTGTTGAACTACTGGGCCCCAGTGATTACATTTACACACATTCACAAGTGAATACTCCATCTTGTGTTCATTGTTGGAACTGCATCATTCATTAAACCTGTGATACGAACAAAGACACGTGCATTATGGCTCCAACAATATGTCGATTTTTTGTGAAATGACTGCAAATGAGACGCCTGATTAAAGTCATTGTTGGTAAATATAAATAAATGACGGAGCCAGTGGAGTGGATAAAGTTCAGAGAATAATAATCTGATTTAATGTTATTATTGTTCCTATAGAGAGGTGCAGGAATGAGTCCTAAAACCTGGGAATGAGTCAACATTCATGGTCTGGAAGTCAATGGTTGTCTGAATGTGTTTTTGGTTGTTAGTCTGAAATAAGGTCTGGTGAGCACAAGCGGAAGAGATTTAAAAAAAAAACATAAAATATGGATTGGTAAACTTGGATGCTCTGTTGTGATTGGTCAACCTGCTTAGAGAGATGCCCCGCCCCCTTTGCCTGTCAATGTGTTGTGGAGTGTTAGCCGATAGGAGGGTTACATAGAGATGATGTCACTGGAAGTAAACAATGGAGGCGTTTCAAGCCGGTGGGGGGAGAGAAACACGAGATGTTAGCCTCTGCAGACCATTTACATGCACTCAAACCAACAGGAGAGGGAACACCCAACACATGTAATAATATAATAGAGCCTCTTTAAAGACTCGTTCCTTTAAGGGAGGATTTATTTGATAGTTCTGTTGAATTCTGATTTCTTTGAGGTTAATGTTGAAGTTCGTCATTTGAAGAGCTTCTGGTCGGGGTCCGGCTGCACGAAGCAGACTTCCTCCACAGTGGATCCCGAATCCCCCGTCCAGCAGCTGTTGGTGCAGGTGAACACCAGCACCGTCCCAAACTCCACCTCCAGTTCCTCCTCTTCCTCCTCCCTCCTCCTCTTCCTCCCCCTCAGAAGACTCACCAGAGCGGGCATCAGCTGCATCTCAAACGTCCGTTCCCCACCGCAGGAGCCACATCTCGGCACCTGCATGTTTTCCGGCGGCTGTGAGATGAAGAGAGGTGTTCCTCGCCGGCTGTAGCGCAGAATCTGCTGCGGACAGAGCGAGATCTTCTTCATGAAGCGAGAGAAAACGGCGTCTCCGTGTCTGGCTTTCGTCTTCTCGTATTTCTCCTCACCTCCGCCTCCATCTCCGTCCTCCATCTCCCCCGCGGAAACCCCCTCCCTCCTCTCGTATTCCCGCAGAAGCTTCTGAGCGTGATGCAGCTCGTCTTCCTCCCCGAAAAGCTCAGATTCCTCCACCACGCTGATGAAGAACGAGCGGAGTTCGGGAACGCTCTCCTCAGGAACGTGGTCTCCGAGGGTCAGGTCCTGAAGACCGAGGCTCACGTGCATCTCTCCGGCGGCTAGGAGGAGAATGAACAAGTGTCAGGAAACAAAACCCTCTCTCTCTCCTCCGTACCCACTAGGGCTGTCCCAAATAACATTTTTCGGGCTCCGGATATTCGGTAGTAATCAGCAGCGAATACTCGAATATTCGTTCCGCGTCCGGGGGGGGCCGTAGTAATCGGCAGCGAACCGCTTCGACACGTGTATTTTGGTGTATTCACGGCATTCATTTTGTTATTCTACAGTATTATTGTTTTATAGTTATTTGTTAATGTAACCCAATTTGTGTTCTTTGAAATTGAAAAGGATATCGCATTGTGTTTGTTACTTTCGTTGCAGTTGTATATGGACATGCTTTTATTTTGAAGGAGAGTTAGCGCTGTTGACAGGAAGTTGTTGTTGCTATGGAAACAATGTGACAGAGATTAACGGAGAAAAAGTCATATCTACATTTAAAGACGGAGAAAGTAAACGATAACGTTTATGGTTAAGTGTTAGCACCTCCCGAAGAGGCACAAGCTCTTACTTTGATATTGGAGATTTCAATTAATTCAACAACAAAAAAACGAAAAAGAAAAAACGAATATCCGAATAACGAAATTGAAACCCGAATAGTACTCCAACAAACGAATATTCAGATATTCGGGCACAGCCCTAGTACCCACATCTCTAAAAACAGGGGAACAACGGAGCTGATCCAGATTCGCTGCGTCATGACGACATTACTAAAATGTGGGCGGGCTTTACACCCACGGGCCAATCAGAAACGTTGCTGTCAGAAACAACAAGACGTGTTCTGGGCGTAATACGGTCTGCGAATTAGCACTTTAGTAACAGGGCTGGAGTAGAGGGATTAAGTCTTTACCTTCTTCCTGATGAGCTGCTTCCTCCTCTTGCACCTGGCTCTCTTTCCTTCCACCTCCACTCTCCTCTTCTTCCTCCTCCTCCTCTTCCTCCCCCCAGTCCTCAGCGGTGTCGCACCACTCTGAGGCGGCTGGTGCCTCTTGAATCGGAGCCTTTGTGCAGGAAGTCTCCTCCGGACGCTGGGAGCGAATCACCCTCCAGGTTTCTGAACTGCTGCTGCACCCTGAACACAGAGAGAGGAGTAAAGTCACCAAGTACATTTACTCAAGTAGTGTACTTTTTGAGGTACTTGTACTTTACTTGAGTATTTCCATTTTAGGCTACTGTGTACTTTTCCTCCACTACATGTATTTATACCTTTAGTTACTTCACAGATGTGGATGAATGATGTGAAATATAATCAAGTGTTAAATCAGACTTTAGTTCCACCTGGAGTAAATCCACCAGCTACCCTGCAGAATACAAAGTCATTCAAACTAGCTGCACCTTTACCAGCTTTGAGAACACTTTCATGATCAATCATTATAAAACATATCATATATATTATTCTGAAATGGACCAATCTGCACAATGACTACTTTTACTGTCTTTCACTATATTTTGATGAGAATACTTTTCTACTTTTACTTGAGGAACAGTTTGAATGCAGGACTTTTACTGTAACAGAGTATTCCTACACTCTGGTACTTCTACTTTTACTCAAGTACAAGATCTGAGTACTTCTACTTTTACTGAAGTACAAGATCTGAGTACTTCTACTTTTACTCAAGTACAAGATCTGAGTACTTCTACTTTTACTCAAGTACAAGATCTGAGTACTTCTACTTTTACTCAAGTACATGATCTGAGTACTTCTACTTTTACTACAAGACCTGAGTACTTCTACTTTTACTCAAGAACAAGACCTGAGTACTTCTACTTTTAATCAAGTACAAGATCTGAGTACTTCTACTTTTACTCAAGTACATGATCTGAGTACTTCTACTTTTACTACAAGATCTGAGTACTTCTACTTTTACTGAAGTACAACGAGTACTTCTTCCACCCTGTACCTGTGCACGCGAACAGGTGAAGTGTCCTGTGGTGGGGGGGGCAGATGTGCACGGGGCAGTACACTTGCACGACGTGGGCTAACGGGGCTCCGCAGCGCGCGCAACGGGGAGGCTGTCGCGAGGTGTCCGGAAGCATCCAGTCCGGTTTCCCCCCCAGCTTGTTGGTTATGAACGAGGCTCGGTACCGCTCCGGGTCCAGATCCCCGTCACTCAGACCCAGCAGAACCACCTCCATCTCACACGTGTTACACACCGGAAGTGAGAGGAACATGGTCCGTCATCAAAACAACTCCGTGTGCAGAGGGAGGCTCTTCACAACACTGACTATAACACCTCTTGTTGTTAAATTCTGATTCTGATTTCACGGAGAAATCAACCTGAAACACATTTGGTGGTTCATTTTACTTAATAATAAAGTTAAGGAGGTTACTTTTAAAATATTACAATACCCAGCAAAGGTTGATACTTGATATTGAATATTCCTGTACTTTTTGTGATAAAGAAGTAACTAAAGAAAGTATTTGACATATTCTATGAATGCAAGTAGTCGTGTATACTTAATATTGGGAGTCAAGTCGTTAGTGTGTTTAGCATGAGGCCGTGTAATAAGCGGGATAAGAGTGTAATTAAAATCATATGCACTCGTGTCTAAGAAGGGCAGTGATATCATAAACCTGTTAATTTACGCATTCAAACACCGTTTCTTCTAGCAACTGTTCTTCCTGCTCTTCGCAGCTGAAGCTGTGTGGCTTTTATCCTGGATTAAGTGTTTGAGTCATGGATGTTTAAAGTTTAACTTCAACACGATTATTTACTCTTTATTCATGAAGTATGACGCTCCACTGTCAGGCGCTTCTCCGTGTTTCTGTTTGGTCATATGCTGCTAATCCCGCCCCTTTGCTGTGATTGGCTCATAGCCGGATGGAGGAACCCAGGGTTGATTTACCGAGTTGATAACCAGCCTCGTAGGACCGTTATGTGTTTGTTAGAGTTATAGAATCCAGACAACTCAAAGATGTCCCGGGTATGTTGACCTGCCTTCGTCGTACAGGACTCCGGAGTAAATGCACGAGCAGAAACGGTACTTTTGGGTCCAGGTTACGTCAAAGAAGCCGTAAATAAGAGGTCCGTCATCATAACATTTCCGCCAGCTGAGTGGCCGTTTACCTTGTAAAACGCACGTGCTCTCTTTTAAATATGGTGTAAACAGTCGATACAACTCTAATTGTATTGTAGAATATGTATATATTATTATATACACGTAACAAGTTGGTACAAATGTAACAGTTATTCGTAAAACAACTACAGTGAGAAAGGTTCCTACCAGAACACGAGTAGTACCCCGCAATGCCTCAATGAGCTCAACGTGGGCGGAGCTCAACCTTTGAGGCACGTGACGTCCCGACTCCCGTGTTGTGTACCTACCCAGCGCCATATAGATAGATATCAGTCTATATGGCGCTGTACCTACCAAGTCACAAAAGTAACATATTACATCTTATATTATTAATATATATATAATTCTGACGTCTGTTGTTATTTAAAAATTCCCTGATAAACGTTATTTCAGCGTCAATAAATGAGTGTTAATCCCAATGTGTTTAGTGTACAACATCACATGTTATTTCACCTTCAATTCACGGTTTTCAAAACGTTAGCCACATGCTAATGCTAACCGAAAATGATGAATTTTCAGAATAAAAGTGTTAAGTTAATAATTCGTGTGAACTTCCGGGTTTTTCAGAATAAAAGTGCTTTAAATTAAAACCCTGTATTTAATTTAAATTACGTCATATCAACATTGATTTTAATTTCTTACAGTAGGAGAGGGTTTGGGAGGGAGGAAGGAAGATTAGGATTAGGTAAAAAGGTAGGGAGAGGTTAGGTTGTGGAAGAGCGTAGGGCTTAACCGTTTTAAAAGACTGGTTTAAAAAATGCAGGACGGGGCTGGACCACGGAATGGCGGGTTAGATTGAAGGGAGGGAAGAGAACTGCTACCCGGGAAACAGGATGCAACGCGTCATCTGTGAACCTCCGCCCACGTTGAGCTCCCGTCCACGTCGAGCTAATAGAGTGGCGAAGTCACGCCCATCTACTTCCGCTCCATGGGACCTTATTTCGGAAAAAGTTTGTATTGAAGTCAATGGAGAGAGAAAGATTATCTTTCGATCCCGTTTGAATTGTGCCACGAATTACACATATGATGTTTGTCAATCTTATATAATAATTTCCA
Source organism: Notothenia rossii (assembly GCF_949606895.1). Taxonomy (NCBI): domain Eukaryota; kingdom Metazoa; phylum Chordata; class Actinopteri; order Perciformes; family Nototheniidae; genus Notothenia; species Notothenia rossii. The sequence goes on along the minus strand of NC_136903.1, from coordinate 1,869,222 downwards.
TGTCAAAAAAAGTCACAGTTTGTCGTAAAACTGTTGAAATATAAGACTATGAAAAATATGCAACTTGAAAGACTACAAATCCCGGTCCGCATGCTGGCTCTTACGGAACCGACTAACTCCCCTTGTGTGTATGTACACAGGGTTCGAGTTACGTGGGAGCCAATGGAATCAAACATCTGAGGGGGTCGCTAATATACATTACCAACAATCATTATTTTTGATCACAAATAATGCATTTTTCAATGTAATGAGTATTATTTACGTTAACGAGGTAAATAGGCAAACAAAACAATGTTTTCCAAAAGAACTACGCATCTCATTGTCTCTTGAATGACAATATGCCTGCACTTCACCTCTAAGGTGCGCAATAAAATATTGCGTAATCTATGCCTGTGAGGCTGTGAACGTGCTGCGCGCGCCTGAAGAATGAACCGTTATATCAACAGACATTCAAATATATTGACAAGATACACACATAGATACTACGAGTACCATAGGCTAGCAGACGATTACCATGCCGCCCAAAAAAAGGCCGCTGCCGCCGACGGGGGCTACAAGCCTGGCTAGTTTTCTCACAACGAAACAAAAAACAGCTTTTGAAAACCAAAATGCACCTGCTAACGTGACAGCTAGCACTAACTTTGCTGTGTGTGTGTGTGTGTGTGTGTGTGTGTGTGTGTGTGTGTGTGTGTGTGTGTGTGTGTGTGTGTGTGTGTGTGTGTGTGTGTGTGTGTGTGTGTGTGTGTGTGTGTGTGTGTGTGTGTGTGTGTGTGTGTGTGTGTGTGTGTGTGTGTGTGTGTGTGTGTGTGTGTGTGTGTGTGTGTGTGTGTGTGTGTGTGTGTGTGTGTGTGTGTGTGTGTGTGTGTGTGTGTGTGTGTGTGTGTGTGTGTGTGTGTGTGTGTGCGCGCAAGAAGTCAGTCTCTCTCTCTCTCGTTTTATCTGTGAGAGCTAATTTTTGTATTTTCTTTCATTTGTATAGCTCTTACGTTGTTATTGATTGTGTACGAGTTCATGTGTTTGAGCATGCGCAGTCTGTCCTGAAGTTGTGGATCGCTGGAGCTGTTAGATTAACATTAATATGCTTATTGTAGTTCTAAGTGCAATGCCTTGCGGCCTGTAGCACCATCCTCTTGATGACGGAGCATATGTGTGGGCTGGACCAGGAAAGGAGGGGGCAGAGTCGAGTTGTCGATTCTTGTTTTGTTTTCCTGTGACTATCTAGTTGCGCACACTACAAAAGAGCCGCGCTACCATGGAAACCAAACAATGGTGTAGCTGTAATAAAGTCCGAGTGGAAACAGTCGTGTGTAAATCTGATTTTGTCAGAAATCGGGAGAAATATGACCCCGGGAGGAAACCGGGAGAGGGCTATGAAATCGGGAGTCTCCCGCGAAAATCGGGAGGGTTGGCAAGTATGTCTGCACCTCCAAGGTGCGCAATACATTATTGCGCAATCTATGCCTCAATCTGAAAGAAAGAAGTGAAATGTGCCAACGTGACGGCCGTCTTGGTGTGTGGTGCGAGACGGGAGTTGTAGTTCATTGAGCGGTTTCACACAAAAAAAAGTGTAACTTAACAGTTTTACGACACATTTTTATTTTTTGACTTGCAAAATTATCTTTTAAATTGACAAACATCATATGCGTAATTTGTGGCACAATTCAAACGGGATCAAAAGATAATCTTTCTCTCTCCATTGACTTCAATAAATACTTTTCCAAAATAAGGTCCCATGGAGCTCAACCGGAAGGGGAGGGACTTCGCCTCTCCATTGAGGCATTGCGCACCATAGACATATAAAGAGTAGACGCCGCATCGACCGCTACTGCCTATTGGCGCTGACCAGCCGTGGGGCCGCCATCTTGGACCGGTCACCCGCTCCACTCAGTGTAATCTGTCTGGCAGGCGCAATGAAGTGTCAGCGCATTTAATCAATCATAACTCGCTGAATACAAAACTGATTTTCACTGGTCAAGCATCATATATGTAGGCATGATACCGGACACATGATTCGGCATATTTTAATATTCATAGTAGGCTTAACAGCAATAGAATATTCTGGTATTTGATAGCCTATATGTTATGTATGAGAGGTGTTTTGCAAAAGACACACAATATATAATATAGATACACACACAAACACACACACACACACACACACACATATAAAAAAACACTAATGGTCTATATGATAGAGAAGCAGGAGCAGATTGTGTAGGCCTACTACTCAGCTATTTTAATAAGTTGAAAAATGAAGAAACAATAATACATTATACATAGACAGAAGTTATACAGGACTGTCTCAGAAAATTAGAATATTGTGATAAAGTTCTTTATTTTCTGTAATGCAATTTAAAAAAACAAAAATGTCATACATTCTGGATTCATTACAAATCAACTGAAATATTGCAAGCCTTTTATTATTTTAATATTGCTGATTATGGCATACAGCTTAAGAAAACTCAAATATCCTATCTCAAAAAATTAGAATAGTTCCTCAGACCAAGTAAAAAAAAAAGATTTATAACAGCAAAACACAATCAAACATTTGAAAATGTCCATTAATGCACTCAGTACTTGGTTGGGAATCCTTTTGCACGGATTACTGCATCAATGCGGCGTGGCATGGAGGCAATCAGCCTGTGGCATTGCTGAGGTGTTATGGATGCCCAGGATGCTTCAATAGCGGCCTTTAGCTCATTAGCATTGTTGGGTCTGGTGTCTTTCAGCTTCTTCTTCACAATACCCCACATATTCTCTATGGGGTTCAGGTCAGGGGAATTTGCAGGCCAATCGAGGACAGTAATGCCATGGTCAGTACACCAGTTACTGGTGGTTTTGGCACTGTGGGCAGGTGCCAGATCATGCTGGAAAATGAATTCCTCATCTCCATAGAGCTTTTCAGCAGACGGAAGCATGTAGTGCTCTAAAATCTCTTGGTACACAGCTGCATTTACTCTGGGCTTGATGAAACACAGTGGACCAACACCAGCAGCTGACATGGCTCCCCAAACCATCGCTGACTGTGGGAACTTCACACTGGATTTCAAGCAACTTGGATTTTGCTCCTCTCCAGCCTTTCTCCAGACTCTGGCGCCTTGACTTCCAAATGAAATACAAAACTTGCTTTCGTCTGAAAAGAGGACTTTGGACCACTGTGCAACTGTCCAGTGCTTCTTTTCCTTAGCCCAAGTCAGACGCCTCTTCCGTTGTCTTGAGTTCAGAAGTGGCTTGACCATGGGAATACGGCTATTGTAGCCCATTTCCCGGACACGTCTGTGAACAGTGACTTTTGATACCTGGACTCCAGCTTCAGTCCACTGTCTTTGAAGCTCCCCCAAATTCTGGAAGCGACTCTTCTTCACAATGCTGTTAAGGCTGCGGTCATCTCTCTTGGTTGTGCAGCGTTTCCTGCCACATTTCCCCCTTCCAACAGACTTTTTGTGGATGTGCTTTGAAACTGCACTCTGTGAACAGCTTGCTCTTTGAGACATTTCTTTTTGTGTCTTACCCTCCTGATGGAGGGTGTCAATGACGGTCCTCTGGACAGCAGTCAGATCAGCAGTCTTCCCCATACTTGTGATTTAGTTTTCTGAACCAAGCTGAGTGTTTTTCAAGGCTCAGGAAACCCTTGCAGGTGTTTCGAGTTAATTAGACGATTCAAGTGATTCGTTGAACACCCTACTAGTATACTTTTTCATGATATTCTAATATTTAGAGATAGGATATTTGAGTTTTCTTAAGCTGTATGCCATAATCAGCAATATTAAAATAATAAAAGGCTTGCAATATTTCAGTTGATTTGTAATGAATCCAGAATGTATGACATTTTTGTTTTTTTAATTGCATTACAGAAAATAAAGAACTTTATCACAATATTCTAATTTTCTGAGACAGTCCTGTATATCAGTAAAAATGAATATCTATATCTATATAAAAAATTAAAATGTTCAAGTTAAACACAAGAACATGACGCCACCCCGCCCCAAAAATATTTTTATACAAAGTTGCTGATGAAAGTTGAAATGAGCTAAAAGCCCTGAAAGAGGACTGTTCTGCAGAGCTTCTTTCTCGTGCTCCCTTTCTGCAGGTCAAGAGAGGTGAGTTTGGCAATGTGGTGTAGTCTTATTTTCAGAAACACAACCAATGACAACAAGTTGGAATAATGGTTGTCGATGCCAAACTGCGTCTCCTCAATGTGTTCCCCAAGCTGAAAAACATCCTCCGTTCCAATCTCCTCCCGGACAATGTAGGTGACCGTCGACACCTTTGGAGCTTGCCTTGTTGGAGCTTGGCGAATCACCCTCTGCAGCTCTCAGCACCTTCACTGTGCCTTGTGATGGAGTCACGAGGCCACCGTTTATTTTCAGGGCTAGAAGGTGGTAGCTCTCATCAAATGATGAAGGCACAGCATCTCTGACCAAGCTTCACACATCACAGGACAGCTTTCGCAGAATCTGCCGGACTACAAATCCTGCCATGTAGACCAGCGCATTTTCCACCAGACCACCAAACCGAGTGGGAAGATAGCTGTGGTTAGGGGTGGGCGATATGACGATATATATGCTCGTGACGATATTAGGTCTCCACGATATGCTTTTTCAGAGATATCGTATCTATCGTGATAAAAAAAAAATATATATTTTAAAAAGAAACTGATGAGAAAGACATGCTCTAAAGCTGTCTCGTCAGGATTCAGACAGTATTGCACTTTATTTATTGTCTTGTTTGATTCTGTTGGATTATATTTTATTTGATCAATAAGGTATTTATATAGTTTTTCCCTTCAGTTATGCTAAAGTCTTTTATTGCACTTCAAGTCTAAAGTTTACATTTTAATTGTTTGGCTCTGACTTTTCCTCATTGATGTTTTACTTAGTTATGTTTTACCCTCCTTTTCATGTTTATTGATGTTCACTGCTAGTGCTACCTCAGAAAGTTCATTTTGATACTGAGAAGCTGTGCCTTGAAGCCATATCAACATGTTGAATTGTTCATTCAGGGTTTTATTTCAGAAATAAAACCAGCTTGAAATGCTACTTTGGTCTGTTACCCCTTTATGTTTTAGTTCCTGTTACCTTGCAGGTGGTTGTTCTGTTAAGTAACTTGAAAAATAACCATAATAACCGACACGAAAACATATCGTGATATATATCGTCTATCGTGGTACTGCTTGAAAAATATCGTGATATATATCGTCTATCGTGATACTGCTTGAAAAATATCGTGATAATATATTTTTCAATATCGCCCACCCCTAGCTGTGGTCACTCACAACAGACCAATGGAGACGGGTGCTCTTCAGCAGTTTCATCAGAGGACATCTCTACGGCAGAGACACAGTGTGATCTTGGGCTGCCACATTGCCTCACTAGGTCAAACACCACACCGAACCATCAGACGGCGGAAGATGGCCTGGAACTGGATTGTTATTCCAGCCACCTTGTTTGGAAAACAGGCACACAATACATACATTACTCATAGGTCATTTTCAGAATTTATTGCAATTAAAAGAACATCAACCCAACCTGACGCTCTGATGGAATTAAATAGGAGCTCCAAGTGATCCTGGCTGAACCTGTAGGTGAGGACATACCGCTGAACTTGGAGCAGTTCAGGAATCATCAGCATCAACGTGTCGATGTTAATGACAAACCCGATGACTGACAAGTACCTGCAAAAGAAAAACATTTGATTACTCTGATCATGGCAACACATATACAGTATACTTGTAGGACACTTAGCTAACTAGGAACAATGGAATTGCAGAACTGGGATAACTTGAGAACAAGAACACATGCAATACAAACCATTCTGACACCTACATGCGCTTGATGTTGTGTAATACGTATCCTTAGAAGCATCTGGGACCTCAAAAACAATGAATACAAGATCATTCAAACAAACAAAACTGAACACAGAAAAACATTGAAATAAAAGAGCAGCATGCTAGCAGACAAAAGTAAAGGGAAAAACCTTGTAACAGTAGCCTCATATGAACCTGATGTAGAGAACAGAGCATCTTATGAACTCGATGCGTAACGGAACAGAGTATCGTTGAACTCATGTCGTGAACTTTTCATGCATGAATAACAAGCACTATTTGAATAGACCTCTTAGATCGGTGAAGTGGTGTTCCATCTTTTGTCACCAAAGTGAGCAAGTACTCCCTGGCTCTTGACACAAATGCTTTCCTCTCTATCCAATTCAAAGCACCCAAGGGAGATTTGAGTCCTTTGGCACGAGGATTGCGTCCATTCATTGAGTCAAACAGCCTGTCAATAATCTATAAAGAAATATCGGCATCTAAATCACTGTCATTACAGTGTTTCAATATCAGATAGTTGTAATCAATACTCATCTATTCAAGATATAAAGAGAACAGAGTACTTGTTTCTAAACTGTATGTTCAACCTGCAACATGCAAACTTAGTATTTGCTTAACTTCCTTCTCTCCAGAGGCCTGCTTTGTGCTACAGCACATTTCACACAGAGCTCTACCACTCTAACATTTGTGAAGGAAAACTTTTGTATTTATGAATATGCAATATCACGGTTCATGAAAATATTTGCATGTTGAACTTAGAGAATTATCAACAAATTGTTCCTGATGCTCAAATCCCATTTTGATCAATTTTTTTATTTTAAAACACGTACTTGGTTCTATAATCACGAACTGTTTACCTCAATGAATTCTGCCGTTGCCTCACAGTCTTTAAACTGAGAGTACCTAAGATCCCTCATTGTGCGGAGAGCAGCTGACTAGGGGGGGCTCAGTGTTTGTGCAGCCAGGGACACCCTCACCTTGTGGTTCTCAAAGTACACATGTTTCTCTGTGATGTCATTGGCAGCATGCAGTCCGTCTTTCTTTTGCACGTCATTGAGATGATTGATGAACCTCCACTTGATCTGTCCGGTGGTCGTTGCAGTTGGACTGTATGCCTGCAGAGAAAGATTCAGTCACTGCTCAAACAAGTACAAACAGCAAAATGTTGATCCAGCCATAACTGTGCAAATGAACAGACAACAATATTTAGAAACAACTTTTAGCAGCAGAGACATAACTTGTTCAAATAGATCTACAACAATCATCATTTACCTGCAACATATTACGTGCCAACTTCAGCATGTGGCATGCATCCATCATTACAAATACTTTGTCACCAGTCGAGGGATGCGGGAAACTGCTTTGAAGTGGCTCCTGTGGGTTTCCCTTCAGCTCACACCCAAGTTGGTTGCACATGCTGACGTTGGAGGCATGCCCATCCATCGTGACAGATACCACCCGAATGCCCCGTGCATGCAGCTCCTCCAAAGCATGACTGAGAAGGACCCTTTGTGTTTCAGGGGACAGAGACTTCGTCAGGTAATATGCAATGGGAGCCTTCCAATGTCCTTGTAGGCCAACCACCATGAACACAAGAGCCTCAGTAGCAACATCGGTCTCATTGTTTCCATCACCCATGTCTACATGTTTTCTGATGGCCATGGCATCCAACATGAGTGCAACACATCCATATTCAGCCTGGTCTTCCTGGCATCTTCTCTCCAGCATATCCAGCATCATCTTGTTCAGGCCAGGCTTGCCATCCACCGAACACAGCCACCTGTACATAAATTGGGAAGTAGCTATTTAACGTGTTTGCAACTGTAATTTCCAAAAATGAAATTGAACAACATTAAGACTACCTTTGTAATGTATGTGGATGAGGGAGGGGAAGATGTTTAGTCTCTCTGAGGTATTTGAATGCCTTTGGAGCATGTAGATGGAGTGTGGACGCTCAACAGCTCCTCTCTTCACCTCGCAGAGACGAGCTTCTTTCATTTAACCCTTCACATTCCAACAGAAACGGAACAGGCAGATTCGAAGGATTTATTTCTTTGGAAATGTTATTTTAAATACAATTAAATCAAGTTATTTTGGTGAAACTAATGAAAAATATAACTTAAAAAATATATTTAAAAAAATATATATATTTTTAATGTTTTTAAATATTATTTTGTAGAATATCTTAGGCCCTCACAGAGAGCCTAGAGGGCCCTGACCGCTCGCCACTGGTTTAATATGAGTGGCAGCAAACAAGAGAGATTTTACTTTGTCTAGGACCATTATGATATGATGTTGAAAATAGAAATACTCACATCATTAGGCTGAGGTTGTGAGTGTGAGGTTGAAGCTTCTGGGTCGTCCTGAGGGGCCACACAGGCTCTCTTCAGCTTTTCTGGAAGTAGACGTAGTCCTGCCCTTTTCCGGCTAAAATGAAGAAGCACAATACTTGAAAAGAATATATATATATATATATATATATATATATATATATATATACACACACACGCACACACACACAGGGATAGGTATTTCGCCCTGCCCTGTTATTGATAATAGAATATGTACATTTATGAATGCTAATAGCCTTATGATGATACACCTACTCTTTGGAGGTGAACCGGGAAGCTGAAGATGGAGGGAATAACACCATCTCTGAGTCGGACAATCTGTCCTGTCCTGTCAAACTCGTCCTGCTTAAAATGCTCACTGCAAATCACGGATGACTTGCTTGCAGTGAACCCTTCCCTCCTCAAAGCAACTTCCCACTTCTTCCTCATGTCTTTGTCTTTGGGAAACGTTCAAAATAAAAACGGGAGATTTGAGAGAGTCGACACAAAAAAATGTTAAGAAGGAGGTCAAGCTTATTTTCTTCCTTCTTCTTCCTAGATAGATTAGATTTTACTTGATTCATCCCACAACGGGGAAATTCACTTGTTACAGCAACATATGATTTTATAAAGTCTCAGTTGGCCATAAACATAATGTTTGCTGGCTACGATTTCGCTGGCGGACATCAATACAGTACAATAATATTCTATTTACAAAATACAACCAATAATAATGTTGAATCTCACTTGTGAAAAGTAATCCCCCGACCCCTGTTCGCAATCGTCCGCCGATTTGCACAGCAATACCCCGCACAGTGCTCTGGCATCTTGAAACCTCTGCTGTCTATGGGTAGAATGTCTGTACAATATGGGTAGGATGACCGGTCCAAGATGGCGGCCGTATTTCTTGCGCCCCAGCAGCCAATGCTGCGTCTACTCTTTATATGTCTATGTTGCGCACTGCATTGAGGCGCTTCTCGAACATGACGTACCAAAGCAGTGACGTCATATCCGTTGAAGTGTTCGGGATTTTAAAATAAAGGGAACACGTGTTCATCTCTGTGAAGGTGTGAGGTATAACTGAAGGAAAGAAAAACAATATCATTCATGATTCATATGTTTTGAACTGTAGTGTGTATGCAGATACACACACACACACACGCAGCTGCTGAATCCACACATAGAACAAGAGTTTTAATAAACAAACTGTTTTCTGCTTCACTCTGAGAATAAATGGCTTCCAGATTAGAGGAAGATTTCTGCTGTTCTGTCTGCCATGGAGTCTTTAAAGATCCTGTCCTCCTGTCCTGCAGCCACAGCTTCTGTAGAGACTGTCTGCAGAGCTGGTGGACGGGGAAAGTGATCAAAGAGTGTCCACTTTGTAAGAGACGATCTTCACGGTCAGAGCCTCCTTCTAACCTGGTGCTAAAGAACCTGTGTGAGAGTTTCCTCCAGGAGAGAGACCAGAGATCTCCAGAGGCTCTCTGCAGTCTGCACTCTGAGAAACGAACTGTACCTACAACTGAGTAAGTTATTTTTACCTGTAATAAACTACTACTATTTGATGAAAAATCAAATCATGGTTTGCTATATATGAATGATGTTATAGGAGCAAATGATTCAGCGAAGAAAGGCTACTAAGTATTTCCATCAAACTTTATTTTTAGAAATGTACAAAATGAACATGTGTAAATGTAAATATATACACTGTATATCATCCATTCCTCCCCTTATAGGCGTTTTCGGCATCTTGCCTATCGCAGCTTCGCAAGCTGCTGCCGGGGCTTTTTAGGACGAGGCATCAGAGTGGTCATCCCGTGTGTGTGTTGTCCAGATACGCCAGGAGTTTCCTGATCTGGCTGGACGAAATCAAATGCAAATCACAAAATATTAGAGAAACGTAGTTGTTTTAGATTTGTCAGTAGTAGTTGTGGTAGGAGTGTGTATCTATCTAATCTATCTATCTAATCAACACAGTTAGCTTGCCAGCTAATATGCTAACCTACGTTTGCTAGTTATTCAGTGTAATATGCCAATCTACTATGAACAACAGCTAGTCTAGGCTAGCAAGAACATGTTTACAATTGCAATCTTATACGGGTAGTCTGCTACATTGGGTCATTCTTTGTAGCTGGCATGAAAACAATGTTTTCCCTAGCATGTCTAGCTCTAGGTAGCCTTCTTGTTTAGCTATGTAGCATACACGCTATGAACGGTAGCTCACACGCCAGGAACGCCAACTATAATGCACTGACCGTACGGTAAATCACCCAGAGCAGACTGTCTATGAGTATGTTGTGTGAATGCAGACATTCTCCTGCTATGAGATACATGTAAGGCATCTGCTGACATTGGAGTTGATATATGGAAACGCTAGCAACTTAGTTAGCCCTGTTAGCACTGTGTCAATGGCTTAGCAGCCAGAAAAACGTTTACCCATTTACACAGTCGTGTTAGATACCTTGTTTGTTTTAAACATCATAAATACACAAACAACAATGAATACTTATTGTGTACCCGAATCTCCCGCTGGTCCAAACAAAGTAGGAACAGCATCGTCCTTCAGTGCCCTACGCTGTTCATATCCGGTATGAATCGCTCCATGTTTTGTGAAGCTATGCTCTGTGAAATGCCGCGCACACATTAAAATACCGGCTCGAACATCTGAAGGAACGGTGTTAAAAAGGAATGTCAACCACTGACTGGATACAGTTTTGAACTGAACCTGAGATTCCAACAGTATATATGCTAGGCTGGCAGAGGGTGCGGCCATAGCTCTGGGCGTGGCTACTGGGTGCTTCTACGACACAGCACCCAGGAAGTAAACAATGGACAATGACGTTTCACCAACGAGTCGTTTTGGGGAGGTATTTTCTGTTTTAGAGTTGTACTCGCTACAGGGTTTACTTTGAGGGTTTTGACTCTGCAGACCGTTTACATGCATAAAAACCTTCATAACACACAAGGGGACGGGTGATAACCGGAAAAGCATGACATGTGTCTGTAAAGTCAAACAGAGCCTAAGGCTTTAAGAAATATAAAATAAAAAACAGATTAAAAGTAGTTGAATATTAATAGATATGGATACATAGAATAACAAAATATCTGAACTTTATTCAGAATTTAAATCATAAACGCTACAAATATGTTTCATTTAAAGACAAACCACCAATTAATAGGATAGACAACAGGTGTCATGATCGCAGGCAGTCCTGCCTCCTCTGGCAAGCTGGGTGTAATCACCCTAATCACAGAGCCCAGTGCTGCATCCTCAAGAAGGGTTTAAATAGTAGCTGTGTGCGATCCTAGTAGACGGAAGCGTGTAGACGGGAGGCTACACTTATTTCTACCGAGTCAGGACAGGCAGCCGGTAAGATCACATCCATCATGCTGTGAGAGCTCCGCAGAGCCAGAATGTTAAGTTGTTTATAATATGCACGTGTCTTGTTAGAGCTTTGCGCAGCATTGTTTATGTGTGTGGTTTCAATGTGGTGCGTAAATTGTGCGGCACATTCAGAGCTTAGACGCGCTGTTTATTTAGCTTGGAAAGAAGCTTTCTTGTTTAAGAGATAAGTAATGTCTTATAAAGAATTCATTTGTTTTAGTAGAAGCGTTAATAGTGTAGTCTTATTTTATTCATTGAATACCTCTGTTAAAGGAGGACATAATAGTTTCTTGTTTAAAAATAATAATTAATTTGATTTGTCAACATTTCCAGAAAAAAGTCAAGTTAAAAGAATCTGCTTTATTTACATGTTTACAAATTCTAAAATGTTCTTTTGTTCTCAAAGGTTTTTCACCTGCATAAAGTGAACTTCTAAATCCAAATCAAAAGTATTGAAAAGAAGCTGTGTCACTGGAGTGAAATCCTGCTCCCAAAGTCCAGTAGACGCCTCATCCCTTTCAAGTGGGGAATACACCCAAAAAGCCCAGGAAACTTGACAGTGTCCTTGAAAGCAATTGATACAAAGTTAAAGCAGTTTACTAAAATAAATAAATTAAAAGAAAAAAAAAATTAGTCAAAAAAAGATTATTTTACTTTACTTACTTTACTTTTTACTTCCTTCATCCATTAACACCATTTTTAACTGGCTGAAACTTGCAATTCTCTGCTTTTTTGCTCATTATCCCTGCAGACAGGCAGCGCTGGATGAATATTAAGCTGCAGAGAGAAACCCATCTGTCTCTGGAGGCGTGCAAATGACAACATGACTGCTATCAGGTAAGCAACCACACACATAATATTCTCAATGACGGCCACACATTATAACTTTACTGTTTTAATCTAAATTAACTTGATATGTTTGACAGTCCCTCCTTTCCCACTCATGTTGGGTTATTAAGGTTATTCTTCTCATTCTCTGCTACCACTCCCTGTTTTACTTCACTCTTTACAAGCAAACATACGGTAATATGAAGATCCACCCATCACATGACTGAGACAAACCAGGAAACAGGTTTACACACACACACACACACACACACACACACACACACACACACACACACACACACACACACACACACACACACACACACACACACACACACACACACACACACAGGAAGGACGAACCAGAAGTCAAAGAGGAAGTAACTTTCAGGGAGCGGCTGCTGCCGTGTTTTCTGCTCACTCTGAGAATAAATGGCTTCCAGATTAGAGGAAGATTTCTGCTGTTCTGTCTGCCATGGAGTCTTTAAAGATCCTGTCGTCCTGTCCTGCAGCCACAGCTTCTGTAGAGACTGTCTGCAGAGCTGGTGGACGGGGAAAGTGATCAAAGAGTGTCCACTTTGTAAGAGACGGTCTTCACGGTCAGAGCCTCCTTCTAACCTGGTGCTAAAGAACCTGTGTGAGAGTTTCCTCCAGGAGAGAGACCAGAGATCTCCAGAGGCTCTCTGCAGTCTGCACTCTGAGAAACTCAAGCTCTTCTGTCTGGACCATCAGCAGCCAGTGTGTGTCGTCTGCAGATTCAAAAACACACAGCGACCACAGATTCAGACCCATCGATGAAGCTGCTCAGGATCTCAGAGAGAAGCTCCAGACATCTCTGAAGCCCTTCAAGAAGAAGTTAGAGACTTTTAAAGAAGTTAAAGTGAAGTGTGCTCAAACAGCAGGACACATGAAGCTCCAGGCTCAACGCACAGAGACGCAGATTAAGGAGCAGTTTCAGAAGCTTCACCAGTTTCTAGAAGAGGAAGAGGAGGCCAGGATGGCTGCATTGAGGGAGGAAGAGAAGCAGAAGAGGAGGATGATGGAGGAGAAGATGGAGGCTGTGAGCAGAGAGATAGCAGCTCTTTCACACACAGTCAGAGCCACAGAGGAGGAGCTGAGAGCTGAAGACGTCTCCTTCCTGCTCAACTACAAGGCTGCAGTGGGGAGGCTGCAGCGCCCCCTGCTGGAGGACCCACAGCTGCCCTCAGGAGCTCTGATAGACCAGGCCAAACACCTGGGCAACCTCAGCTTCAACATCTGGAGCAAGATGAAGGACATGGTGTCCTACTCTCCTCTCATCCTGGACCCAAACACTGCTAATTCAAACCTATTCCTGTCTGTAGATCTGACCAGTGTGAGTGGACGAGGAGGGAGACAGACACTTCCTGTTAATCCAGAGAGGCTTATTGGTTCATACTGCTGTGTCTACAGAAAGTATGAGCATAGTAGATGTGTAATTTATCTGTATGCTACAAGGGTGCCCCGCAGGCGTGGGTGGCAGCCCGGCGGGCCGGTTTATGGGCCGGCGCGTCTGAACCTCCCGGGCTGAATTTGTGTCCCAGTCCGCCCCTGCATGGAACCATCCTCCATCAGCTACTCAATCCAGAGGGCCGACAGGGAGAGATAATTGAGAAAAACCGGGAACACGTAAAGTTTTACCCGACATAATTCTCACATGTGCAAAGCAAGAGATTCCTCATTTCATATTGAGACTAAATATCTAGAAAAATGATTAAGAAATGTAGAGCTAAAATGTCGTGCCATTTGCAACTACCAGAGCGCACCCTGACGCGGCAGGCATTCTCCAGCCCAAATCAGCAAAGCTTATGAGTGTGAAGCAACAGTATCTGCTGCCCAGCTGCTTTAGTGTGAAATGTACCTTCAGCTCATGAAATCTCTGCAGTATCAGAAGGAAGTAGCCTAATGATAAATCTGTAGCCTCTGAAAAGTTCAGCGTCAGAGAACCAGTGCCATTTATGGACGGGCGCTCACTTCGCTAGATCCGCTAAAAAGGACAGCAGGCTGCAGTCTAACCACACAGACACATATCAGGTGCTCGGTCATTATTCCATATTCTGCCGTTGTATGCTCTTTGTTTCTAAATATAATGTATTGTGAACCAAAACAAAAAAACAGGCAGTAGGCTATAACATTTAATTTCACTCATTGCGGCATGTCGCTTAATCATTTAAATAATATTTAAGCTTCTTATACGTGAACATGTTTAAGAGAGAAGGGTTTAGAAAAAGTGTCTTTACTATAGGAAATATGCATTACACAGTTGCCTACAATGATATGCAGGCATTTATTTTTCTTTTCTTTTTGTTAACAAGAAACATTTGAACAGGCCCAGCCGAAATTACATTGGCCCACCCACAATTGAAATCCTGGCACCGCAGTTGGTCCATGTATAAAGAATCCGTAAAAATGAAATACAAATAATAAAGACTAATAATAAAGAATCCATAAAAATGAAATACAAATGTCAAAAAACAATGGCAATTAAAACTGCGGTCGCATTTGTGCGCGCAGTGATGAGCGGGCCCTCGTGTCCGTGCGCATGTCGGGGAGGGCAGCCGGTCGTCCCGGCGTCAAGCAGACGCGCGCGAGTCCTCGGAAATGAGTCGTTTGTCATTTCTCTAATTTTCGCGTCCCAGGTCCTCCGGCATCGACCCAGAAACGGATGTTGGCGCGCCGTCTCGAAGGAAAACAAATTTCTCTAAAGGCTCGTCGAGGATCGATATTTGAGGAGGCTGTCTGGAGGAGCCGTAACCGAGGATACACTGATTTAGAGGAGAGAGGAGTCTCTCTGGAGGAGCTATAACCGAGGGATGTATCCTCCGGAGTCGATTTCAGCCAACAGTGATGTTTAAAAGAGGCGTGACGCATGGCTGGACTTATGTCAACGAAGCACAGCTCTGCAAACTGTTCCTGTTGTGATTATAAGTTATTTGAGATGATAAAATGTGCATCAGACTTTCTGCCCTTTACCGTTTGTTTACTCACTAATTACATCTCCTCTGGATGTTAGGCCATCTCTTTTTTTAATACAACTGCTTTCATTGTAACACGATGTTTACAGTGAGAACAGCTGCTGAGGTCAGTGCATAAAGCAGAACAGTGTGTATAATATATATCGCTCAATAATATATGTAACAGGCAGCCCACATTTTACACTTTATTTGTAGGCTTTAGGAGATATCTACAAATAAACAGTAGGGTTAGGGAGTGTATAGATGTCTGTTGTAATGAATATGCCCCCAGCAAAGGGCGTTGTTGGACTAACAGTAGAGTCCAACAGCTGTGTGTGTGTGTGTGTGTGTCACCTGTCAGATGATGGTGGGGGTCAGAATCTGTAATGAAGGAATCCGTCTCCAAGCAGCCGCTGTCACATCCTCTGAGGAGTGATGACGCTCCAGGAATCTGTAATCAAACCACAACCAAAATGTGACTTTAAAAAAATAAAATAAATCACAGTACAGAACGTCGCATTTATGAAAAAAGTCAAAGTATAATATTTCAAAAGTGTCATGAAGAAGATCATAGAGTAAGGTAGAGGGTAAAGTACTGATAGCATACAAATGTACTTAAGTACAGTAACACAGTATTTGTACTCCTCTACTTCCCCCCTCTGGTCCTGATCCAGCGTCTCTCATTAGTCCTGTGTTCTCGTCTCTCAGGTGTTGGTGGTGGCCGAGGCGTACGGCTACAGTCCGGACTGGCCTCACATTTTGTTCCAGAAGGTGATCCTGAGGAGAGACTTTGTTTACCTGCTGTTCTAGAACATTTTACATTGGGTGGCAAAGGCAAGAGGTCATGCCAGGGTGGCATGGGAGGGCCGACAGTACGTGGTATTTTATACTGTATATATAACCTATTTATTGTTAAATCATGCCCTAACACAAGTGTTCTTGTAGTGGCAATTTCTTATGTTACTTTATATGGTAAAACCAAATGATGATATTATGCTTAGAAACTGTTTGGTCAACTCGACCTGTTGTACCACACGATAGCTTCCTGCCAAGGTCGTACCCGGAGGATGCGGGCCTCCCTATGAGAGCATTGTAAGATAACAGTTTTCTAAGGAAAGTCTTATCTCTTTTACTTCCTGCACAGCAACAGTCCTCTATAAAACACACACACACATTATACCCTGTGCACACTCCTGCAGACTACTCTGTACTCTGTGAGACATGTACCTTTGAAGCTTCAAATAAATAACCAGAAGACAACGCTGCCTGCCTTCTCCAGTTTATTATTGATTACTCTCATTGTACATCTTTACAGTATTGACGAGTTTAAAATATCCACAACATTCTTAATGCACAAGAGAAACAAGGTGTTCAGACAAACAAACTAACATATAGTATAAAACATTAGAAAATACTCATGATTTAGAATTCTGTTTACTGTAAGTACAGTAAAAGTACTTAGTTATACTTAAGTACACAAATGACATCACCCATCTCTTCAGAGAGCTAAAGGTGACCTGTGCAGCCACACATTTCAATACATATTTGTCAATACTAAGAGCCGCTAGATTGTGCTGGTGTGATGGAATATGTATTGTTGAAGAAAGTTAGAAAATGGAACAATGTATTTTATTATATAAAGCTTAAATATGTTAACGGTGTTAAAACTCTGTATGCCATGGTCATGTATCGTATAGTTTAACGCAATAGCAATATAGCAGGATGTATAAACAAGAAAATCCTTATTTGGGCTTTAACAGCTCTTGTGCCATTTAAACTAAGTACGCGCTTCCTCGATAGCTGAAGCGAACATCTGTTACACATTTCCGGAACAACCGAGATGAACATTTAACCAGAAATGCAAATCAGTCAACAAAAAAGACAGCTCTGACACGTACAGGATGTCCCTCGCACGTACAGGATGTCCCTCGCACGTACAGGATGATGAAGAGCACCCGATACAACAGAGTATAGAGAAGAAAAGAAAATGAAGGACAAGCAGTTCCTCATATTAAAAGACTGAACAATCTGGCTAACGCTAACTAGTAGTACGGCAAAACCTAGAGTTTCAACCAATTCTGTTGATAGTTATGGCTGATAAGCACTTATTGGCTTATTACTTATTACTGTTTTAATATTTTAAACCCCAAACTAATGGAAAAACCTCACAGCAACATAGAAAATACGTTCATAACTTGACCCGGCGCTCTAGTAAATAGTCAAAATAATTTCATACATAATATTATTATTAATGACTCTATTTTGAAATTCAGTTCCTGATGGACGGCAAAAAAAAGCCTGACATTATAGAATTAAACAAATAAATAAAAACAAGGATAATTGTGTGTTATTGTTGAGTAAATAACAGTGTGTTATTTAGAAAAGAATAACAAATTAGAAGGAAAAAAAGATTTTAAAAATACATATTTCAGTTTTTTGAGGCTCTGAGCCCCATTTCTTTTCCTCACGGACAGCAAAAAAAAGTCTGACATTCTACATTTTAAAATAAAAACAATAATCGTGGCTTGATATTGAGTAAGAAAACGTTTTTATGAAACACACAGCTTCCGGTTCTCCAAGACCCGACCGGACAAAAAGATGTGGTGCAGTCAGGAAACATACTACCGGCGTTTTTGTGAAAACATATAGAGTATGAGTTTATCATTCATGTGCAGGAAGATAAACAAAATGGTGAGGATGACATCGGTCCAGCTCAGGCATCAATGGTTCACTTTTTATTTGATGTTTTATTTGTTCAATGGTGGGCTACAACTTTGAAATCATTAGAAATCAATTTAAAAAATGTGTTTTGGTTCCAATAACATCCATACACATTTTGGGAGAATACAGTAATATATGCAATACATAGAGCAGGGTTAATAATCCAGAAACAAATGTATATATTGTGGTGATTGACATAATTCACCCACGGAACTATGGGTTCCCCCAAACCCATAGTTCCGTGGGTGAATTATGTCAAGTATTGTTCCGCATGGACATATGTTAACTGTACTTACCATGTGCCTTCCTTTCTTCTCTTCCCGGGCTTCAAGCTGATAACATGTGTGTTTCTGATGCTCAATAAAGCTAACTTAGTACTCGATACACCGCCTCCGACTCCCGTCTCTCGGCACTACAATATATATGTATATTTAAGCAATAGCTCACGACAGGAGGGCCGAACCACGCCCCTTAGCTGTGATATAATGAGCATATATCACGGCCTGAAGTGAGCTATTGCTTTTATAAAACGGTTACCAAGTGTGGCAATATGAAAGAAAAATACACACTCTAATTTAAATAGTTTTTATTAGTAAATAATGATGTTCAAAATAAAATAGCGCCTCCGTTGCCTTCTGCACAAAACAGTGCAAGGTGGTTGCTATGCAACAACACTAACAGCAAGCGAACATATTAGACAGAGAGCGTTGATCCATTATTTGGCTGTTTATTTACATTAATGTGTATGTTGCTGTTTATTGTGCATCCACTGAAAAACTGTCCAGCATCAGTAGCATGGCTTACGTGGTCACTTGTATAGGTTGAGGTTGGTCGAGGCTGTTGCTTGGCGTGGCGAGAATATTGCTCCACTTTCTCCGGTCCCCGAGATTGGGCTTCCAGTAGCTCTGGAGACAGCTTTCGCACCTGTGGCCACTAACGGTCATAATGTCTCTGCTTTGTTTCAAGACCCGCATCAGAAAGCTTTTGAATGGTGCTACTTTTCCAGTTGGTCTACCTGCTCTTCACGTAGCTCTGCATGTCGTAGTTTAGGTGCTTTTTTTTCTGGAGATAGGCACTGCTCAATCCACTCCTACATAGTAAGACCCCCCCGGAGGTCGAAGTTAATCTTAAATGTTTCCATTTTATGCTTTGTACGTTTGTTTCGTAAGGGAAGAAATTTAAATATATTTATAAAACTGACAAGTCAAATCAAGCAATCTGATTGGTCGATAGCGTTTTTGCGGACCTCTTTGATTACAGATTTGAAAACATCGTTGCTTGCTTTAAAAGTAGCACAATTCATTATGTTAAACCTTCAAAAGTATCTAGATATCCCTGCCCTAATGCCAAAGGAACTGCATACTGAATATGTTTTGCCGTTTGATGTCTATGTCTGGACCGCTGCGTCAAAAAGGAGGGCTTCTGCCCCGTTACTTCTCTGCTGCTTTCTTGTTCCAGTATGAAATTCAACCCAACGGTATACTGTTTTTCTCAGACGCGGAGGGATACTGACTTGTTGTGAAAAGTAACTTACAATTCCACCCGTGGTGTACGCTCAGTATATCACGGCTAATAACCAATCAGATTGCTTGATTTGACATGTCCGTTATATATATGTATATACAGTAATAGGGAAGAATTGAATGCACAGTTAACACCAGAGTACTTAAATACCTCAACACTTTAATTCAGTGAGGTTTTGAATGCAGGATGTTTACTGGGTTATTTTCACTCAGTAATATTCATGTTTTTATTTCAATAACTTTGTTGAGCTTGTTTTTTGCTCTGTTTCTATCTCACTGAACAGAGTCCCTGGATGCGAACTGGTTCAGCTGGTAAGGCTGGTTATAAAACAAAGAGGAGGAGCTGCAGACAGAAAGGGAAGTTGAAAGTGAAAATAATAAGACAGACTTGTCAGACTGCCAGACGCCATTTTACAGCTGCACGGAGCCGGAGGAGAACAACAGGGTGAGTGCTAACACCAGGATCTGCTTTAAACACTTCATTATTTACTCTGTTAGACTGATAACATAACTTCTTTGTTCAAAATCAGCGCCCTAGAGTCCAATGAGACTTCTGCAAACTCTTTGTATTTCCTGTTTGCTGATCCATCAGAGTTACATAACGTGTGACAGCTGCAGTCAAAATGGAGGCCTCTCTGAAGTCTGACTGATTTGACGTTGTTAAACCAAGTTTATTACTATGATGGTTTGGACTGAAAAAAGTGTGTTATTATAATATGTGTGTGTCTGGTGTATTTCTCAGACTGGAGAAGATGAGTGATTTAAAAGATGAGGAAGAGGACAGATCTTCAGTCTCCAGCTGTCTCTCTCTGAAGAGTGACCGGTCTAAAGGAATAGGTGAAAACTTCAGAAATGACCCTGGACCCTCAGACACAAAGTAAGAGTTTCTGCTGTAACCTGACCTGAAGAGGATTCAGCTTTTAGAGTAGAAGTACTCAGATCTTGTACTTTAATAAAAGTACAAATACTCAGGTCTTGTACTTGTTAGCTAAAACTAATGATTGTGTGTGTGTGTGTGTGTGTGTGTGTGTGTGTGTGTGTGTGTGTGTGTGTGTGTGTGTGTGTGTGTGTGTGTGTGTGTGTGTGTGTGTGTGTGTGTGTGTGTGTGTGTGTGTGTGTGTGTGTGTGTGTGTGTGTGTGTGTGTGTGTGTGTGTGTGTGTGTGTGTGTGTGTGTGTGTGTGTGTGTGTGTGTGTGTGTGTGTCTCAGAATGGAGAAGATGAGTGATTTAAAAGATGAGGAAGAGGACACACCTTCAGTCTCCAGCTGTCTCTCTCTGAAGAGTGACCGGTCTAAAGGAATAGCTGAAAACTTCAGAAATGACCCCGGACCCTCAGACACAAAGTAAGAGTTTCTGCTGTAACCTGACCTGAAGAGGATTCAGCTTTTATACAACCTATTATATTAAGGACATTTCAATATGCAATTATATTGTTTTATTTTCATTTCATTTTTATTTGTACACCATTGAGCAAAAAGGAGCAGGGAGAAGAATACAATCTTATATGACCCGCCCCTTTCTAAAAAAAACTAAATAAATACAAATAGATGGTCTGCCCTTCATAATAACAAAAACAAATGTTCACAGCCAAACATAACAGTACACCCTCATCTGAGTCCTACTGGAGAAGAAGGTGGAAAGCGGCGCATAATACTACTACTAATAATATTAATAATAACAATAATAATAATAATAACAACAATAACAACAACAATAACAATGGGACCTGCAAAAAAAGAATGGACATCACATCAAAGACATCAAAATTATTTAGCAATGCAGGACCAAAGTACATAGACTTATTCACATTCTGCTTCTTATAGTCCCATCTTTCTTAATTTATACAATTTCTTTAACTGAAAAATACATATACAATTCTTTAGATCCTTTTGTTGAGAATTCCACAATTTTACACCAACCACCGAAATACACATTTGCTTAAGAGTAGTCCTTGCATAAGGATGCTTAAGGTTTAATTTCCTTCAGTGGTCTTCCTTGTCTGATCCAAAAACAAACAACTGTTGTAAATACACTGGTAACATTCTGCTTTTTGCCCTGAGCATTACGGATGTCTGCAGCTCAGCTATGTCTTTGAGTTTCAAGAGTCCTGACTTAAAAAACAGTCTGTTGGTGTGTTCCCTTGAGTCAGCTTTATGAATTATTCGTACTGCCCTTTTCTGTAATATTGACAATGGCTTTATGTTGCTCATATACGTGTTGCCCCACACTTCTATACAATAAATGAAAAATGGCAAAATAAGTGAACAGTACAACATCCTCAATGCCTTGTAATCTAGCAAATACTTTGCCTTGTTTAGAACAGAAATATTCCTGGACACTTTAGTTTTAACTTGTGCTATTTGTGATTTCCACATCAGGGGGGTATACTACGAAGCAGGATTTTCTCTTAGCGGCTAACTTCAGGGAAAGCTCTGGGTTTCCGGTCCTACGAAGCTGGTTCTCTTTTTAGCAGTCTAGATCTCCATGGTAACTGATGCTGAGCGGCTAACCTGCCCCGGAGCAGGTTAGGTTGCAGGCTAAGAGATCAACTCAGTGAAAGCACTGCCTGCTGACCAATCAGAGCTCAGTGTGCGGAGTTTAAAGTGATCAAGTCATATTACAGGAGAAAGGAAATACAGAAAAGCTGCCGTTGCAGGAAAGACGGCCGGCAAAAATCACCGACTGTGTGAACGTGAACATTAATAGAATATCACCTCCCATCTTCAGAGCAATCTGACTATTAGAACATTAGCGTTAAGAAAGCTCACTTAAATATCTGCCACAACATAAGTAACCGGATCAGAGTAACATTAAGTACAGTCCGCAGCATATCACATCATAATGTATCATATATCTCCTTATCTGAGTCAGCTGAGCCGTATCTGGCCGTGCAACACTCACAGTGTCACATACTGGATGCAGAAGGATTATTTGAAGCAACACATTAAGTTGAGGAAACACTCGAGTCAAATGTAATGAAAGTCAGATGGTGTCTTAGACGGGGCAGTGATATCATAAACCTGTTCATGTACGCATTCAAACACTTGTTCTGTTACCAGCTGTATTCACCTTGCAGGTGCAGCTATGTGGCTTTGATCCTGGATCGAGTGTTTAAGTCATGGATGTTTAAAGTTTAACTTCTTCATATGTCTAATATTATAGTTGACTTTTCATTCAGGAAGTATGACGCTGCGCTGTCAGTACGCTTCTCCATGTTTGTGATTGGTCGAATGCTCCAGATACCACCCCTTTCATGTGAACGCGCTCCTAACTAGATAGGGCACGGCTGGCTTGAGTGATCCACTTGATAACCCGCGTCGTAGCACCTTTTAGCGAGAGCGCGTATGTTTTGGATTAGGCCAACCGGCTAACTCAAACATATCCAGGTTAGGTTGAACCAGCTTCGTAGTACAGGCCTCAGGTGATCATCCAGTGTCAACCCTAAGAATCAAAATTCAGAAACCCTTTCAATAAAAACTCCATCAATGGACAGTGAAATGTTTTCAACTTTTTTGCTATTAGCAAAACCATAAACTTCGTTTTATTCAAATTTAGGGTTAACTTATTTTCATCAAACCATCTTTTAAGTTGGACCATTTCATGTCTAATACACTTTGTTAAAATGTTTAAATCATCTCCTGAACAAAAAAAATTGGTGTCGTCTGCAAACAACACAAATTGCAATAATGTTGACGTTTCACATATGTCATTGATGTACAAAATAAAAGGTTTAGGCCCTAAAACTGAGCCCTGTGGGACACCACATTCTATGTTCATACACTCCGATGTACTACCAGCAAATTGTACATATTGTTGTTTGTTATCTAAATAACTTTTTAACCAATCTAGAACTACTCCTCTCACTCCGTATCTATCTAATTTCGAAATTAATAGGTAATGGTCTATGGTGTCAAATGCCTTTTTTAAGTCAATAAATACACCTATTGTGTATTTCTTTCTATAGCTGTTGTAATGTCTAATTATCATTGTATCTGTGGCATAAAATGGTTTTAAATGGCACACATATTGATAAATACTAACTAACAATAAAATATATATCATCCAAAACATTATTCCCTTCTTGGGAATTTTTATGTATTATTAAGATGATTGTTAATAATAGTAATAACCTGGTGAGCTGGTTGTGTTAGCATTAGCAGATATAACAGAGTGTTGTGTGATTACATGTCGAATCAATGCAAAGACCCAGATCTGTGCCTGGCAACACGAAGGAAGTGAAGAGGTGAAATTCATGTCACCTGCGTATTCGTGCAGCGTGACACATTTAATCTTGAGTGTAAAGTTTGTGACGCTCTGCCCATTGGTGAGAATCAGCTCCACTAATGTAAAGTGCTATAAAGGATGTGTTCATCTCCACAGAGGGAAGAGGAGAAGTGCTGCCAGTCAGACCAGAACTGTACGAGGTAAGAGGAACACATACAGCGTTTTATTCCTCTTTGTGCGGCCCGACCAAGCCAGGAGGCTGAGGCAGAGAGTTCAAATATAACCCGGTGAGGGCATTTATTAAATCATGGGCACATGATTCACAGCCCAATATTACTGTTACCTGTGCACACAGTCACCAGCAACAAGGATCTCACACACACACCAACTGGAAAACAGAACCTAAATACACACAGGACTAATCAAACCAACAATACAAGGGAGGAGACCACACAGGGCACCAGGTGAACACAATCAGCAGTAGAAGGCAAGACGGGAGGGGGAACACTTTTCAAACTAAAACACCAACGAAGCTATACAATCCGTAACTGAGGCCGAGATCTATGGCCCCAGAGATCACCTCCGTTACACTCTTCCTGAGGCCTGTACCACAAAGCAGGATGTTCTCTTAGCCGGCTAACTTCAGGTAAAGCTCTGGGTTTCCGGTCCTACGAAGCTGGTTCTCTTTTTAGCGGGCTAGATCTCCATGGTAACTTATGCTGAGCGGCTAACCTGCCCCGGAGCAGGTTAGGTTGCAGGCTAAGAGATCAACTCAGTGAAAGCACTGCCTGCTGACCAATCAGAGCTCAGTGTGCGGAGTTTAAAGCGATCAAGTCATATTACAGGAGAAAGGAAATACAGAAAAGCTGCCGTTGCAGGAAAGACGGCGGCAAAAATCACTGACTGAACATTAATAGAATATCACCTCCCATCTTCAGAGCAATCTGACTATAAGAACATTAGCGTTAAGAAAGCTTACTTAAATATCTGCCACAACATAAGTGACTGGATCAGAGTAACATTAAGTACAGTCCGCGACATATCACATCATAATGTATCATATATCTCCTTATCTGAGTCAGCTGAGCCGTATCTGGCCGTGCAACACTCACAGTGTCACATACTGTATGCAGAAGTATTATTTGAAGCAACACATTAAGTTGAGGAAACACTCGAGTCAAATGTAATGAAAGTCAGATGGTGTCTTAGACGGGGCAGTGATATCATAAACCTGTTCATGTACGCATTCAAACACTTGTTCTGTTACCAGCTGTATTCACCTTGCAGGTGCAGCTATGTGGCTTTGATCCTGGATCAAGTGTTTAAGTCATGGATGTTTAAAGTTTAACTTCTTCATATGTCTAATATTATAGTTGACTTTTCATTCAGGAAGTATGACGCTGCGCTGTCAGTACGCTTCTCCATGTTTGTGATTGGTCGAATGCTCCAGATACCACCCCTTTCATGTGAACGCTCACCTAACTAGATAGGACACGGCTGGCTTAAGCGATCCACTTGATAACCCGCGTCGTAGTACCGTTTAGCGAGAGCGCGTATGTTTTGGATTAGGCCAACCGGCTAACTCAAACATATCCAGGTTAGGTGGACCCAGCTTCGTTTTCAGTGTTTACTAAAAGAAAATGTATGCAATTTAATTATTTTAACCTGCTTTATTTGGACCTCACATCCTGGAAAAAAAAAGTAAAGGATGAAGTCAAATGCATCAATCTGGTGCACTTTGAGCACAACATGAATTGATGGACACAGCTCTCAAAACTCAGATGAATGGGAGCTGTATACTTTTCAATACTCCAACAATCTTTAGAATATGATCACAACCAATAACAAATCATTTAAACTTGTTTATTCTTATCTTATGTTACCTAGTTAGCATTCTTTGTTTTTATTTACGCATATTTTACTAATCGCTCCCCTTTTAAATAAAATATAGTACACATTGATGTATTACTTTATTTTTTACAACTATATTAAATAGATAAAGGTGTGCTCTCTCTAGCTCTCTCGCTCTCTCTCTCTGTCTCGCTTGCTCAAAGATGCTGTGTGCTCCTCCGTGGCAATGACGGCTTGCGTTAAAAAAATTCCTTTTTTGTTTGTTTTACATTTTGGATTTGCTTGGCGAGCTATTTTTAGAACATGCCCCTGCGGGCGACTAAGTGCCCGTGTTGGCTACCCCTGTTGTAGAGCATAGACATTAAGCTGTTTTATAAAAACATTTAATCCTTTAACTGCCAGACCAAGAAAAAAGCTATGGAAAAATTATTTGTTTGCATTTTCGTATCAAATGGGCCACAAATAACCACAAACATGTTTGTTTTTTTGACTGACCACACAGTTTTGTTTTTATGAGCCTCTACCAAATGGTCGAGCTGGCCTTCTATGGTAAAAGTAATCATCATATACAGTACAGTATTTGTATGCATCAAACTCAAATAAAACACAAACTCAAATATATGTGTTTCTTTTATGGAAAATCAATGCAATGTATACGATGTATACAACCAGATATATTCATAAAAGATAATAAATTATAATTGTAAAAAAAGAAAAATGGAAAAAAGTAATGTAAAGTGTTTTTCATGATAAAAAAAAGACTTGCTCATCTTACTGTATACGCTGAATTGGCCTAACAAGAAACCACTGGCCTAACAGAAAATGTCCATATCCTGTGTTGGCCTAATTTGCTCATCTGTGTGCAATTTTGGGCTGAATGCCATGCATGAAAGGTGCTATATAAATTATTATCACTCTTTCACTCTGAGACTCATAAGGCAGTAATAGATTTAGTAATATTACCATGAATCTAGCCATTTATTTACCATATTTTATTGGAAAATATCTCTGAAACTCTGAAAAAGTCATATTGCTAGTTTACCATAAAAGGCCAATTTGACCGGTTGGTTGAGCATATTTAAAAAAATGACACCCTTGTTAAAACGTTTTTTGTGCATCGTTATCTAATTATGTTCAGTCAGTGCCCTGCCACTAAAATATGTCAAAAATGATATGGTTACCTTACAAAAGTTGCCCAAAAAGAGTGATTTCTTCAGCTGTGATAGCATGCTAACTTCCTCAGTTGAAGCTAGCTGAAGGGCATTCTGTTCGAACCACAGTGACATCTAGAGGTTGTATTGTGCATAACATGTCAACCAAAGGGTAGAGCAGGCTGAATTAGAGGGATTTAAACTTTATTATTTTTATTTTTTAAGATATCAAGACACAAAATGTGCTCAACCAAATGGTGGCGCTGGCAGTTAAAGGGTTCTCTGTTGTTTAATTAGATTCTCAGAGCATTTTCCTGATCCTCTCATGTTTCCTTCTCTTCCAGCAAAACGTGGTCTGCAGGAGGTTCTAGATGAACATAGGCTCAGTCTGAGGAGGAGATGTGAACGTGTGACTGAAGGAACTGGTCAAAGTGAAACCCTCCTCAACAGCATCTTCACTGAGCTCTACATCACACAAGGCCTGAGTGAAGAGGTTAATACCCAACATGAGGTGAGGCAGCTGGAGACAGCTTCCAAGAAGAAGCCCCTCCATGACACTCCAATCAAGTGCCAGGACATCTTTAAAGCCTCACCTGACCAACAGACTCTCATCAGAGCGGTCCTGACCAACGGAGTCGCTGGAGTTGGAAAAAGCTTCTCAGTGCAGAAGTTCACTCTGGACTGGGCCGAGGGTTTGGGAAACCAAGATGTCAGTCTGGTGATCCCGCTCTCCTTCAGGGAGCTGAACCTGATCAAAGGTGAGCAGTACAGTCTTCTCAGGCTGCTCCATGATTTCCATCCCACCTTACAGAAGCTCACAGCAGAGCAGCTGGCTGTCTGCAAAGTGTTGCTCATCTTTGACGGCCTGGATGAAAGCAGACTTTCTCTGGACTTCAGAAACAATGAGGTTGTGTCTGATGTCTCTCAGCAGTCCTCAGTCAACGTGCTGCTGACAAACCTCATCAGGGGGAAGCTGCTTCCCTCGGCTCTCGTCTGGATAACTTCCAGACCTGCAGCGGCCAATCAGATCCCTCCTGAGTGTGTGGACAGGGTGACAGAAGTACGAGGCTTCACTGACGCCCAGAAGGAGCAGTACTTCAGGAGGAGATGGAGTGATGAAGACCTGTCCAGCAGAATCATCTCTCACATCAAGAGCTCCAGGAGCCTCCACATCATGTGTCTGATCCCAGTCTTCTGCTGGATCACTGCTGCAGTTCTGGACCACATGTGGACTACAGACCAGAGAGGAGAGCTGCCCCAGACCCTCACTGACATGTACTCACGCTTCCTGCTGGTCCAGACCAAGAGGAAGAAGCAGAAGTATGAAGAGGGACATGAGACGAGTCCACAGCAGCTGAAGAAGAAGAAGAAGAAGAAGAAGAGTCCACAGCAGCTGACGGAGGCTGACAGGGAGCTTCTTCTGAAGCTGGGGAGGCTGGCGTTTGAACATCTAGAGAAAGGAGACATCATGTTCTCCCAAGAAGACCTGGAGCGCTGTGGTCTGGACGTCACCGAGGCCTTGGTGCACTCAGGAGTTTGTACAGAGATCTTCAGAAGAGAGAGTGTGATCTTCCAGAAAACAGTCTACTGCTTTGTTCATCTGAGCGTTCAGGAGTTTCTGGCTGCAGTCTACATGTTGCACTGTTACACCAACAGAGACACAGAGGTACTGAAGAACTTCCTGCAGGCGGATCAGGATTACCCAACCCTGGAAGCCTTCCTGAAGGGAGCCATGGAGAAATCCCTCCAAAGTGAAAATGGTAACCTGGACCTGTTTGTCCGCTTTCTCCACGGCCTCTCTCTGGAGTCCAACCAGAGACTGTTAGGAGGCCTGCTGGGTCGCACAGACAACAGACCAGAAACCATCCAGAGACTCTTCAGAGGCCAGCTGGGTCACAGAGACATCCAAAGAGCCATCAAGAACCTGAAGGAGATGAACAGTTCTTCAATCTCTCCTGACAGGAGCATCAACATCTTCCACTGTCTGACAGAGATGAAGGACCACTCAGTACATCAGGAGATCACAGAGTTCCTGAAGTCAGATAACAGATCAAAGAGACTCTCTGAGATCCACTGCTCTGCTCTGGCCTACATGCTGCAGATGTCAGAGGAGGTTCTGGATGAGTTGGACCTGAAGAAGTACAACACATCAGAGGAGGGACGACAGAGACTGCTTCCAGCCGTGAGGAACTGCAGGAAGGCACAGTAAGTCCAGATGTGATTCACTTTATAAACTAATGTGGATCAGGAGTTTAATTATTCAAATAAACACAATAACATTTCTGCTGTTTAAATACTGAGAGCAAAATAAACCCAACATTGTTCTTCTATTTATTTATAATAATAGTTAAACTGAAGCGTTTCTCTCTTCATATTGAGTGATGGAGGCGACATGTCAAACACATGAAGGACTCTAGAGGTTTCTCAGCATGTGATCACACCACACAGCAGGACTTACAGTTATCAGAGAAAGCACTTATTACTTTCTAGTAGTTTCTTTATCATTAAACAGACACACATTTCTTATCACAATGTGTTGGAGTTTAAAATCAGATCTATATCATTTCCCACCAATAACAGAGTTATGTCTTAATGCTGATATACTGGGAACATCTGATGGTATTCAGTTGAAAATATTAAAACTTTATTGGTTTGTTAAATTGTGTTTACATGTTCAGATGCTCAGAGAAGCCAAAACATCCTTCATCCATCATTCACATCCAAATATTAAAGAACATCTAAATATGTACATCTCTAATATTCTGAATTTCTGTTTCTTTTGGTAGCAGTCAGCGACAGCAGGAGCACAGACATGTGATCAGATCACCTTGACAACACATTACACTCTATTATCATTTATTATTATATATCATATTAAATGGACTAACAGCAAATGTCAATCAGAACATGTGAAATATGTTTTCATCAAATGCTTGAGTTTAATATAATGTTTACTCTTTTTAACACATGTTGTAATTTATGTGTTATTATAGACTAACTGACTGTGGACTCTCAGAGACTCTCTGTGAATTTGTGGCCTCAGCTCTGAAGTCTGACCCCTCCCATCTGAGAGATCTGGACCTGAGTAAGAACGATCTAAAGGATTCATCAGTGGAGCTGCTGGGTTCTGGACTAAAGAGTCCAAACTGCAGACTGGAGGCTCTCAGGTCAGTTCACTGACTGCAGTTCATACAGATCTTGTTGTGAACTGAGACACAGGACACAGGACCCAAAAGCAGGACTCTGAGACAGCTGTCCAAAAATAGAATGTTGCTTAATAACAAAACTAAGTCGTACTTTCCAAAAATAGAAAGTAGTTAAATAACAAAAACTAAGTCGTACTTCAAAACAAAACTCACTTAACAAAAGGTCTAAATCTCAAAGTAAAGTTTCAGGAGTCAAAAGGCCCAGGTTCTCACGACATGAAACATAACGACTTGACAAGGGAACAAAGAAACACAAGGGCTATTTATAGGTGAGGAGGATGGGCACAGGTGAAAACTATCAGGGCAGGGCCAAGTAATCCAAAAGGCGGGAAACACACAAAGGCAGGAAATGTGGGATCTGGAATGAGAGGGAAGGATAACTTTCAAAATAAAAACAGGAAGTGACAAGATCAAAACACAAGACTCGAGTAAAAAACATAACTTGACCTAACATAACTGTCGAGTCACAACAGATCTGTTTGTGATTATGATTTTCTGAATTTCCCTGAGAACAAATACAATGTAATTGTTATTTGTTCCACTGTTGCTAATGACTGAATATTGATCAGAATAACAGAGAGAAGGTGAATGTGTGAGGGAGTGTTTGAGCTTCCACAGACTCACTCTGAGCTCCATGAGTCAGTGGAGATGCTGTCAGTACTGAGGAGCTGTGAGGGAGATGAAGGAGTTGTTAAACATCTGATCAAAGTTAAAGTTCCAGATTATCAATGGATTGTTTCTACATCATCTCTGACATTAAAACCATGTTTAACTCTGATCACATTATTAAACCTGGAGTTCTTTCAAACAGGAAATTGTTTTCTAAAGTTACATCATGTTTTCTTTATTCAGTCTGAAGAGCTGCAGTTTGTCAGAGATCAGCTGTTTTGCTCTGGCCTCAGCTCTGAAGTCCAACATCCATCTGAGAGATCTGGACCTGAGTAACAACGATCTGCAGGATTCAGGAGTGGAGCTGCTGAGAGATCTTCTGGAGAGTCCAGCCTGCAGACTGCAGACCCTCATGTCAGTGAGGGGTCTCTGCTGGTTCAGCAGTATTGTATTAAACAAAGGGAGGTGTTTCTCTCACTGGGGAAACAGATCATTGATGTTACCCTGCTCTCTCATTCTTCCATCAACTATAGAAGAACAGCTGGAAATGCAAAGCCACCCTTTAGTAATCAGCTCTCTAACAGACTTATGGGGTTTTACAGACGAGTGGGAAAGGTAGTCTGTATTTTATTTTAATGTTTTTTAGTTTCTAGACTAATGACTGGTACATCATCACATCTGTATTTCAGTATGCTACCATGAGCAGCTGGTTAGCTTGACTTAGCAAACAGATGGGGGAAAACAGCTGGCCTGGCTTGGTCTGGCTTTTGTTCTTTATACTTTAATTTTCACACAATTGTTAAATTGAGCAATGCAAATGTGACCGCGGCCGTGCACACGGTCTAAAGTTTAGCTGTTCTAATGATCAAATTTCCCCTTTAACTCAAATTTATGAAACAGCAAAAACTCCACAGATTCAATTAAAAAAAACGATACAGTTGGCAGTCAACAAAAAGGTTCAAGACAAGGATTTACTCCCAAGAGTATGATATGTATCTATCAATATCAGACAGGTTTACAAGCAATACTTTAACCAGTAAAAACAATAATTTATTATGAACTCATCTACACCAAGAATGCTATTTAAATGGTATTCAGCCTATAAAAACTGACTAAATGAGCGCAGACAGTTACTGTTGGGAGGGGGATGCAAGCAGGTACGATCTAAATATCACACGTGCCCTGTACAGACACAGCAACTGAATAGAAAGTGATACATTAAGAAAGGTGCACAATTAACTAAACACACACACAACACACTTAAGGGGCAGTGAAGTGCACGTGAGGGCCTAACACCGCTGAATCCCAACTCCCAAGGCTGCCGCTCACGTCAGGGGGGCTGGATCCCTCAACAAAAGACACAAAACACAACAGTATATCAATTCATTGGATAAGATTCATACAGATAATAAAAACACTAATACTCTTCGGAGATTAGGAATTGGAGCAACAATGTAAACAAAAGCATCAAAACGAGCTACTATAACAAACCAAAATAAGGGAAACAGAACAGTAAAACAAAACAACAGTGGCGGATAATCTATAAAAGAACAAAGCACATGTTACAGAAATGCCGCCATAAACATTAACTTTGTAAAAACCATGATCGCTCATACCTTATGTCACACACACACACCCTGACACACCAAGCAGTCACCAGAGAACTCGCCGACGCCGACTGTTGCGTCGGCGAGTTCTCCTGCGTCTTGGCCATGTGTCGCACTGGAACACACCGCAAAGACTTCAGCCGAGCACGTACGAACTGCGCATGCGTGAGCGGCAATAACTCTCCTTACCAGCAGGCGGCGGTAGTGTGTATTCATCATTAAAAACAGGCAACAACTGGAAGACAGAGAAGAAGAACAGACTGCGTGATATAAACAAATAACGTGTGCGTTCCATTTTCACTCTCGTCCATCGAAAACATGTTTCGTGCGGTACTGGAGCTATCAGCCATTGGAGTGTTGCTTGTGGAAGACATTCTCAAGCAACCGTTTCGTTTCTCATGCACTGATTCGCTAGCTGAACAGCCAATCAGAGTGATTTCTTTGTCCGACTGCCTGTGGTCGACGCACGGCCGATTCAACATGTTGAATCGGCCGTGCGTCGGCCATGAAAGGCCAAATAAGGCATGTCACGGCCGGCGGTGCGGGACACACCAAATTGAGTTTGGGCGACAGGGCACGCTTCGTCGTCCGACTAACGAAAACGGACGATTTCGGCCTGGTGTGTCAGGGGCTTAAAACTCAAACACCCAGAGCCTAACATGCCACGAACTCGATCATTGTGGAGACTTACCGGAAACGTCTCGGTCGAACGGGAAATAACTATCAGGTATCAGCTGTTTAAATATTGTTTACCAAGTGAAGGGAATGCGGAAGTGGGCGGTACCTCAGTAGCGCGATACAACGGTGGCCGAAAAGTGGTTTACCTCTATGGTCGGCTGCACAAACTTTAAAAAATATGAAAATTAGGATCACAAGAGAAACAGACAAGCTAACTCTCCTCCAACATATGGCTTTCTATCCATTATGAATAATCACACAAAGATAACATCTAGTGAAATGATGTTCTCCTCAAACTCATGGGTCTATCCCCCAGAGAAGGACTGCTAGCAGCTCTGCAGTCACAGTGCAGAATAAGGGAAACCATGCCTCCCACAGAGCCTACCACAGTGTGCCTATGGGATGTGATGCGTATTGAAGTTATTCTCCTTTTGGTTATGGACCAATCTTGGTGCTCCACCCCTTTTTTTCCAGTTGTGTACCTGACCTACCAGAAAGGCACCCTTAAGAGGTAAGATGAGATATAACATGACTCACTCTGTGCTCCATGAGTCAGTGGAGATGCTGTCAGTACTGATGAGCTGTGAGGGAGATGAAGGAGTTGTTAAACATCTGATCAAAGTTAAAGTTCCAGATTATCAATGGATTGTTTCTAAATCATCTCTGACATTAAAACCCTGTTTAACTGATCAGATTATTAAACCTGGAGTTACTTCAAACAGGAACTTTGTTTTCTAAACTTACATCATGTTTTCTTTATTCAGACTGAGGAACTGCAGGTTGTCAGAGATCAGCTGTTCTGCTCTGGCCTCAGCTCTGAAGTCCAACATCCATCTGAGAGATCTGGACCTGAGTCACAACAGGCTGAAGGATTCAGATGAGAAGCTGCTGAGAGATCTTCTGGAGAGTCCAGACTGCAGACTGCAGACCCTCAGGTCAGTGAGGGGTCTCTGTTGGTTCAGCAGTATTGTATTAAACTCAGGGAGGTGTTTCTCTCACTGGGGAAACAGATCAGTGATGTTACCCACTGACTGCAGGCTCTCTCATTCTTCCATCAACTAGAGAAGGCCAGCTGGAAATGCAAAGCCACACTTTAGTGATCAGCTCTCTAACAGACACATGGGGTTTTACAGAAGAGTGGTAATGTGTTTTTTATGGGATGTTTTTAGTTTCTAATGACTGGTTACTTCCTGTCACGCAGCTGAGAGCTGTGGCAGTCAGTCGTAGTGTTTGCAGAGAAGATATGATGGGATGTAAAACATTAGATCAGGACTCTGAAGCTGACTCAAACAACAAACACTTATTTTAAACTGGATCTCAAACTGTTGGGTTGTGTTCATCTCTACAGGATCGGATATAAGATCCAGAAGACCTGTGAGTACTGAAACCATGTCCTCCATTCACCAAGATATGAAACTCTTTGATGGAGCATGAGCTCAGAGGAAAACAACTCTCTCTTCATCATTCTGGCTGTTTCTCTTCATGTTTTATCATCATCATTATTCTCTCTCTCTCTCCCCCTCTCCTCTCAGGTGACAGGAAGTGAAGACACACAGAAAGGTGAGAGGTCGTACCATGTGAACTTTATTTATTGAGGTTTCACTACAGAGTAAAATGTAGTTATTGCTCAGTGTTTTCTGGGATTCAAGAGAAATCTGCAGCTCAGGTTTGATGTGTTCAGTTTGTTTATGAGCGTGGAGGCCTTTTGGAAAACATGAAAGAAGGCTGCAGACTTCCTGTTGGCTGTCCTCAATATGAAATGAACAAAAACAATCAATTGTACTTAAAGCTTTTCTTAAGAAGAAAGATGTGTCACCATAACTCTGCAAACGCTTCATCAGATTTAGGATCCAGTTTTTTGACAATTAGATTTCTCACATTGAAGGAATTCTCTTTGGTGTGTTGTCACAGAGAGAAGAAACCTGAAAATACATTTGAAATGAAGAAATATATGTAATTATATATCAGTTCATCTGCTGTGATCAATGTCTCACGCTCTGCTGTGATTGGCTGGGACTGATGTCACATGTTAACTCGTTAATAATCCATTGGAAATGGACAGCGGACTCACGGTACGTCTACACTACAGGCATCAAAAAATGCTTTCAACGCTTCGCCCATTCACTTGAATGGGGTGACGTAGAAGATTTGTAATCTTCGCCGAACTGCCTTGTGGGGAGCATGGCATGGCTTTGCAAGCATCACGAGCATCTATCGGCATCAAAAGTTGAACAATGTTCAACTTTTGAGGCTCGATGCTTGGCATCAGCCAATCAATTCCCGTTTATGCAAATCCCGCCAGTGCAAGCTCAGCCAATCAAACCGCGTGCAAGCAGGGAGAGCCAGACCGCAGTTCATTTCCTCATATTCCAAACGAGATATTACGGTAGCAAATCACCCGGTTCTTTACGACCAGAACTATTTACCGGGATACAAACCGGAGGAACCAGGCATGGAGGGAGGTGGCAGAGACAGTGGGTGAAACTGGTAGGTTTTCGCCTGTTTGGAGAGTTTATATCCAGTTTACTTCGTTTTAACATTGCTATTGCTTTGTATTTCGGGGGCGGGAGATTCATGTGATTGGTTGCTCGCAAAAAATCGCCAAGCTTCAGACACGCCCAGCTTCAAGATTTTTTCATGCCTGTAGTGTAGACGGGCCGTCAGAGGTTCCCAGTGATCTGAATATTTAGCTTTGGTCTTTGGATGTTCTGTTATTGTAGTTTGTGTTCGTTGAGCTGGAGTTGAACTTTACTGACTCTGTTTCATAACTCCAGGCTCCAGTGTTCTTCTCACCTGAACACACCTGGACCTTCATACAGCTGATCCTCTAACACGACCAAACACTACTTTAATCATATCTTTATATTACCATCCTTCTTTCATTCCATGCCATGTTTGCACACGTCTGCACAGCCCTCCACTTTAAAATACAACTCTCTGTAGTTTTACATATATTTCATATTTACATAAGTGTTGTAGCTTTTACGGTTCTTTGTATATTTTTAATTATATTTAAATATGGTGTAAATACTTGTCTAATTCTTTTTTTAATGATAAATAGTTTCTTGAAAATAGTTATTTTTATTATCTTTATATATGTAACCTTCCATTGCAACTTATGTTGTTTATGTTCCCACCACCAGTCACTAAATCTACTTCCTTGTCTGTGTGAACGGACCAGGAAATAAAGGTGGTTCTGATGAGGGACTGCATTCAGAAGAACCTCTGCTATACAGTAAACTAACCTAGGATGGTGTCAGCCTAACATAAACATGACTACGTTCAGATAACAGGTTCAACAGGGATTCTGAACCAGAGGCCTTTAAATACTCAGGTAGAGTACAAGTACATCAACATGGTACTTTAGTACAGTACATGAGTATATATACTTAGTTCCTTCACACCACTGTCTGTATATACAGTACAGAGAGGTGAGAGCAGATCAGATAGTATTGATCCAGTGAGAACAAATACTCTCCTCTATCAGTTGAAGAAGCCCGTCTACAATCTACTGTTGGTTTTATAACCAAAGTATTTCCCTGTTTCTCTTCCAGGTCCCAGAGGGTTACCTGTTGACCCGTGTCCATCTCAAAATGGTCCGCAGCCATCCCATAATCCTGCGTTAGGGGAGGGAGACGTTCTCCCTGTAATCAAAGCACTGGGTTCTCTTGGAGACGCGCTCTTTAAAGTCTTTGAGGACAAAGTCAGAAAAAGCCAAGAAGAAGACATGTGTTGAGCTCTTCTTTGTGTTCATCACCCCAGGTTCATTAATGTGTAATCAAATGTTCCCGTTGATTTGTAACTCTTCTAAAGGAGCTCTGCCTGGTGTCATTGAAACTGTGCTAAAGGTTTGTGTGCATGGAGTGTTTATGAAATGTGATCAGATATTGTTTTAACCTTTAAAGGTCCCCTATTATGCTATTTTTAGCCATATATTATGGGTCTCAGATATATATAAAAAATATATCTATAATGTGTTTTACTCAAAATACCAAACAGATCATGCATTTTAGAAATCCCTCATATCCCTCTATTTCAGCCTGTTAGAGAAACGCTGATTCGGGGTCCTTAGCTTGAAAAAAAAACAAAAAGAGGAGGGGGAGCTTGTGCCTGCTCAGAATTCTACGGAGATACAGCTTAATGCTGCCGTGCTGAAACGTCATATCATGTTCCAAACCACATCAAGGATTATTTATGAAAACAGTATGGAGCTCAAATGCTTTTTCTCTTGCGGTTTCACCACAAGCTGAGTTCTTTTTTTATAGAGTGGTGCAGTGACGAGTCCTAAAACCCTGAAGTGAGTCAGCATTTTGAACTACAGGTTCACTCGTCTCAGAGTCAATGGGATTTCTCCATAGGAATTTGGAGAGAGAAGGATCACGTTCTGTTCTACGACATTAAACACATCAGCAGTGACCCCACTGGTGATTCTTGAAGAGTGTACGTGTCTGAAAAACGATGGTTGTTACCAAGTGGCTGAATAGGGCTACAGAAGTTGTGGAGGACGTTGTACGTCATTACGCCGAACACGTAAACACTCCTCTAAGTTAGTTTCTGTTCTGCTTGAAAGCAAGTCCCTGCCTCCTGCAGACTGTTCAAACAAACGCTTCAACTCGTTCCATTTAGAATCTGTGTGTTTGAATATGGATCTGAAGTTGGCGTGACGTTGAAGTCGTGCTGCTGTACTCAGCTTTAGTTCGTTTATAGCATAACGTTAGAATTTTGCTTCTGGCGGTTAGATTTATTATACGAAAAATATAAAAGTAGGGTAGACATTTGGAGATTATCCGGCTGAACAAAACGTGCATTTCTCAAACAGGTTTGTTTTCCACAGACCTTATTTCCAGCTATTTTCCAAAATCCTATGCAGAAATCCCGTTGGTTTTTTTGTCGAGGGAACCAGCAGCTTACTTCCTGGTAAATACGTCATCCCTGCACCACTCTATTTCCAGCTTTTTTACACATACTTTCTCCAGTAGAGGTTAGCTCTGATTGTTAGCGATGCTTGCTTATGTAAACAAAGACCATATTACGTCCAAAACAGTCGGGCATTGTTTCTGATAGCAACATTTCTGATATTACGTCATATTGGATGCAAATCTGGATCAGATCCGTCGTTCCCCCGTTTTTAGAGATGTGGGTATGGAGGAAAAAGAGAGAGGGTTTTATTTCCTGACAATTTGTGAGTTCCCTGAAGATGTGTTACAGGATGTGTACTTTTAAATTGTGTAATTTTTTTTTATGTATAGTTAACATTAAGCTGTCTTTGGCTCTTTTCTGCTGTAACAAATATAAATGTCCCCTCCGTGGGATGAATAAAGGTTTTCTGATTCTGATTCTTTCAAATTAAATGCATGAGCAGCTGTGGAGAGAGTGGATTCGGTTTATTGACGGTTGACGGGGATCTGTGTCCACAACAGAGGCCTTGCAGTGGCTTATAGCCTATACCTGAGGGCTGGATCAAATGGTTTCACTGGTATAGAGAATTGTAATGTAATTTAGCTACAAGAAATGGATAATTGGTTAAGTGGTTAGCTATTAGCTCCCAAGTGCCTTTTTTTCTAGGCGCAACCAGGCGCAAGGAAGGCGCCAAGAGTTGAAAATATTTCTACTTTTGGAACGGAGCAGC
Source organism: Notothenia rossii (assembly GCF_949606895.1). Classification (NCBI taxonomy): domain Eukaryota; kingdom Metazoa; phylum Chordata; class Actinopteri; order Perciformes; family Nototheniidae; genus Notothenia; species Notothenia rossii. The sequence continues at coordinate 1,830,681 of NC_136903.1, read as the reverse complement.
GTGCACCGCTTGTCATGTGACGAGGAACAACCAATCACAGCCGAGAGATATCTTTACTTTCATGGCTTAGTTGAATACTCGATTCTGATTGGTCAATTCAGAACACGTGACACGTTGTTAATACCGAACAGACAGACCGCTGTCAAGGATTTATTGACCGTTGTTAAGGACGCTCACATCTGCAGAAAGAAGTTCGGTCGATTTAACTGTATACAGTTTGGCCGAAAAGCAAACTGCATGCAGTTTGCTTTCAAACTGGGACAAGAAAAACAGCGGAGAAGTAACGGGGCAGAAACCCTCCTTTTTACGCAACGGTCCAGACATAGACATCAAGCGGCGACACATATTCAGTTGCCAGTTACTTTGGCATTAGGGCAGGGATATCTAGATACTTTCCAAGGTTTGACATAATGAATTGTGCTATTTTTAAAGCAAGCAACGAAGTTTTCAAATCTGTAATCAAAGAGGTCCTCAAAAACGCTATCGAAGCAGTTCCTGCCGTTGCTACGTTAGTTCAAACAGTAACAACAGACTATTTCTCTGAGCGGATGCATGTCAATTTAAATAAATAATAGCTTACTATTTTTTAAATCAATACAAAGATTTTCTAAATCTATAAAAGCATTTCAATTAATATTGGGAGTCATATCGTTACTTTGTTGAGAATGTGGCCGTGTAATAAGCGGGATAATGTGCAGCGACTTGGTCATTATGGGGAATACATAATACACAGCTGCAAACACTTACAGAAGGTTAATGGGCAGATAGAAGGTGGCGGCCGTAACACTGCATTACTGCCATCAGGTAAGCACACAACCACAAAAATAATATTCTCAATGACAGCCATGCATTATAACTGTACAACTCTCAAGCAGGAACAAACATGCTCCGAACTGTTTTAATTTATATAAGCTTGAAATGTCTGCCAGCAGGTGTCCCTCCTTTCCCACTAATCTTGGGTTATGCTTCTCATTCTCTGTTAGATGGAACAAAAATCATTCCTGAATTATGTATTCAGCACATTTAGTGGGATTATGTTCCGTAATACTTTAATAGATTTTATTAAACCCTCATTTATATTTCTTCATTAAAGTGATTTTTCCTCCAGTTTCTGAATTTCAATCTACAATGCTTTTTGGTGTAGGGCAGGGGTCGGCAACCTTTTTGAAAAAATGTGTGATCAGTGTACACTGCCTACCACTGCTTACCTCTAATGAGCCTTGGTAGAACTAGTGTCCGAGTCATGGGGTCCAGAACTGACTGAAGACATGTGGAACAGAACACAGGCATGGTTCGATGTACAGGGAACTGGAACTTTGAACAGGTGTTTTCATCTTTTCTGCCTGAAGATTCACAAGTTCTTGATCAGGTGTTTGACGTGGGCTGGCATGATCCTTTCTGCAGCGATGAATAAAGAAAACATTTTTAATAATAGTAATGATGGTAACAACAATAATAGCAGTATAACTATTTATATAGCACTTACACATTTGCAAAGTGATTCTCACAACAAAAATAAAGAACAAAACAATATCAACAATAACAAAGATAGGAATGTTAAGAGACAAAGAAGAGGCCGACTACAAAAGGTAGACTCAGTGGCTCTTGATGACATCAATGAGCAGTCCCAATAGATGCTGTGGTATAAACAGAAATAGAATAGGTCCAGATTTCTTCTATTTTGTGTTGGATGATTTGTTTTATTGATTGCTGATGGATGTATATATATAGGGTTTCATCAACAGCAGTAAAGCATTAAGTTGCTACATTAACGTACACTGAACTGGAAAACAACTTACCACTATTTAGGAAAGGCTCTGATCAGGAGGGTTTACTAGTAGGAGAGCAAAGAGGTGGAGGAGGTCTCTGTCATGTACAACCCTTGGTAGATGTTACACCTGAAAGAAAGATGAGGAAATAAGAGAAGACAGGAGGACAAACATCCTCTTGAGTAAAAGACCAATCATGTCAAGCTTTAACCTGAGCCTGTTTTTTCAGTCTTTACAATGCTCTGTTGGAAATTACATTCCAAAGGCTAAATTCAAACTCAATTCCATAAATAACTGGGAACCAAAGTGCTTTACCTGATAGAACACGTTCCACACGGAGCAGCAACCATCCGGCTTGGCCTTTTGCTGCATCTCCTCCCTCTCCACTGTTTCCAGTAGATCTCTACTGTTCAATAAAACTGAAGTTCCCCAAAAAATCATATTCAAAAAGTTCAAAACAATAACTTGCTTTTGGCATTGAAATGGATTAGAATCTCACCTTTTTCCTGGATGTCAGGAAGGCCAGGAAGTCGTTCCCTTCAAGTCCGCAACCAGTCATAGGGGTTCAAATGCAAAACCTGAACAATGACAAGAGCGAGACTTACATTTTGCAATTATATTTGTAATTAATACCAGAGCAGTGTGTACATAGGCCCTGTAGACATGCAGAGAACAGATCAAGTCCCCTGAAAGACTCACACACTTTGGTGATGTCCTCATCTGATAATGTTTCATTTTTTAGCAGCAAAGTAACATCACTCAAAGTATATGTCGGACCCAACTCATTTACAGTATGTTTTGCATCTCCTCAACAATGGTCTGTATAGTTGAGTAGAAACAAACTGTTCCTAAAATTTCACGTAGATTAACACACATTTCTAAGAAAAGTTTAAAATGAAGCACAAAAACCCTCTTTGTGTTAAGCGACACACAAAGTACAGCTTAGCATGCTAACCTTTGGTAGAGAGCTAGAGTTACATAACTTCATGTTCAACACAAAACCTTTAACGTGCATTACATTGACGATTTTAAACAAAAGGTAACTCTCTCAACTTGTACGATAACGTTAAGTTAACTTACCCTAAAATAACTACATCACGTTTTTCAGGGGAAACACAAACTGCAGAAAACTTTAGCTGCTAACTCTTGTAAGCTAAGACAGCTAGCTTCCTAGCAAACGTAAGGTTAAGTTAACATCAACGTAACGTTGTAAGAAAGCAAAACGAACCTTCGAGAAAGCTTTTACTCTCAGACTTGGTGAAATTGTGTCGTGTTGCTTACCGCGTTTCCCAGTAGAGAGAGTTGTCAGAGCGGTGCCTCTCAGAAGAGCAGCCGCTGGGCGGAGTCCCAGAAACGCTCAACTGATCTTCACTCCTCGACCGTTAGTGCCAGTCAAAACATACCGCTTTGTTGAAGAATTTTAAATTCTATCCTGTGTTCTATAGGGAGCCAGTGTAAGGCAGCCAGAACAGGAGTAATGTGGTCCCTTTTCCTAACTCTGGTTAGTACACGAGCTGCAGCATTTTGAATCAGCTGAAGAGACTTGACTGACTTCTTGGTACACCCTGATAATAAGGAGTTACAATAATCCAGCCTTGAAGCAGAGTCCTGCATCGGGTCGGGTATCCGCGGGTACCCGACGGGTGACCCGCAAAAAAGGTGATTTGCGGGTGGTATTTTTTCAAACGCTTTTTTCCGGGTTCGTTTCTGGGTAAAACAAAGATGATGCGGGTCGGGTTGCGGGTGTTGCCTAATAAATATATTGAAACAATAATAATTGTTATAATAGTTTAATGTTTAAATCCTCAGACCTCTCCTCCGCGGGACCGAGCATAATCATAACCTCTGCAGTGCATCTATCTGCTGCTGAGCGCGCCACATTCTGAATGGCTGAGGTGAAGCTCTCTATAGCGGAGAATACAGCATTTTCAATAACTCTTCCTCAAGAGCAAAATCCAACGTCTAGGAGGCTTTTGGTGTCATCCTAGATGGAGAGAATAAACAACATCCCAGGCTTTTTGAGCCAAATATGCAACTGCGTGTGTTAATAATTGCACGTTTTCACTGCTTATATATATGCGGGTTCGGGTCGGGTTGCGGATCTTGTGCCGGCGGGTCGGGTCGGGTTGCGGAACTAATTGGCAATATGTGCGGGTAGCGGGGCGGGTTCGGTATTGCACGTCACGGGTGCGGGGCGGGAGCGGGTCTTGAAAATCAGACCCGTGCAGGACTCTGCCTTGAAGTAACAAATGCATGGACTAGTTTCTCTGCATCGTTTTGAGGCAAGATATTCCTAATTCCGCTAAATGTGCTAAATGTAAATTTTTGTGACAAAACTCCAGAACTCCTTAATGTCCCCCTAACATGACACTTTGACTATTTTCATCATCCAGGGAAACACACCAGTAAATACACCTCTCTTTATCCGCTCCAAGAGCTTCAAAGGGCGGACTCATGAGCACCGTAATGTCCCCCTAACATGGCGCTTAGACTATTTCCATCATCCAACTTCAAAGGGGCTTCCTTATAGTTAATAAAGTAATTAAACAATAACATGTCATATAACCTTATATTACCATAAAAGAGTCACTAAGTAAAATTTACCCCTATTAAAGAACACTATCTTATAGAAGGCCATACAACCACCACAGGTGACCAAAACAAGTCATACTATCATACTATCTGGTTTTATCATTGACAAATAATGACCTACTAAGACACTCAGGTTTCACATCAAAAAGTCTTATTCCCCCCTTTGTGCAATATCCTTACCAGAGCTATAAACAAACAAGTCGTAAAAGATAAGAGGGTCAAAGATCAGATGTCAAAGGTAAGATGTCAGAGTGACAGGTGCCACTTCAAAGGGATTTGGAGGCGGGACTAAGGTTTATGAGGGTCATAAATCACTCTCTCATCAGGTACTTCATCTCATTCTGACACAAGCGGTAGTCTTATAATACCCTCATAATATCTAGTTACTCAATTATTGTATTTATTCATGATGAAGTAGTGTCCTGGTCTCCTCCTCAACTAACAAACACTCAAAAAGAATTGAACTATCAAAAGAGCTGTAATCGTCAGAAAGCAGTGAAGTTATTCTTAATGAATTTAGTGATGTTTAGGATTTAGCATTGTGACACGCTTTTAATTTACCGTATACCATTTCTATTTCTCACCTGCTCTGGTGTGAGATTCAGCTCCTCAAAGACTTTGGGACCCTCCTCTAGCAGTGCAGTCTGCTGCTTTGATACAGACTGGTAAGGGGTGTTTGCAGGTCCAGTTGTACAGTCTTTGGCGTGTATCTTTGGGAATGGCCTTCAATGACCGACAGGATAGCACTTTTCTTTGGCTTTGTCTCTTGTTCTTCACTTTGGTGGAGTTGTTCACAGAATAACTTGAAATCATCAGCAGATGGTCTCATGTGCTGAAACAGGTCTTTGGTTTGAACTTGTTCTTTGATGGCGAAGATGTTAGGCACCTCATGGTACTTCACCATTTTAGTGCTAGGCTGTGTCCATGTGCATGGCTTCTCTGTGCATGTCTGGTTTTCTCTCTTCTCAACAGCAGCCAAAACTGTAAACATAAGTGCTGCTGCGTGGGAACAAACCTCTCCTAACCCTGCCATGCATACGCGCCATCACCACTGTACCGTCCTCCTGCACCACAATCCATGGAGATGTTGGTTTGCTGTTCAAAGCCTGGGAAGGATTGACCTGTTAAGTGAAAAATGCAGTACATTAATTTTGTCATATAAAAGCTAAACTCTCCTGAGTTTGTAAAAATGTAAGATTCAAAGGTTTATTGTCAAATACAATAGCTACAGCGCAGATTGCCATTTAATATCTGAAGTCCCAGGCTGCTCCAAAAGTAGGCTACAACATACAATATCCTTAAGATATAAAAAAACAAGTAAAAATAGAACAGGTGACAGAGAATCGTGAAATAAACATGAACCTCTTGCTTATGTAGA